>NC_065450.1:196388030-196613857 GCF_917563875.1 Diabrotica virgifera virgifera | reverse complement strand
GATAGTAGCGTTTTTAAACAGGGGGCTACTTATTCTAGCTTCAGCTCCATAACGACCCTCCCACTCTGTCAGCAATTTAATATCAACGCGCCTGCGCACACCCTCTAAAGTCTTACCAAACACTGCATTGTTCATAAGCTTAAACAGATTCTTTTCAAACTCATTTTTTGATGCCTTCCGGAGATTTGTATTCAAATCGATGTATGACTTTAACCAAGGAGACTGCTTAAATTTCAAGACTCGATGAATCTTTTTTAGTATTAATCCATAAGCTAGCGCTTGCTTCAAGGCTCTGTAATGAATTACATATCTTTCTTTATCATGAAGGGTAGCCATTAATTTGGTCAGCTCTCGCGGACGTTTAGGAGGTTTCATAGTTTTCGGGTTCAAGGATTGGGGACAGAATGGGATGTCTTTATGACGATCATGGAGATGTTGAGGGTACTCCAGATCGACCTCGAGAATGCACCCTTCAGAAGAATCGTCCGGAATACTAAGAACGTCGATGTTAGTATCAGACCACTCGAAACCTCCATACGGAAGATATTGTGACATTGCCCAACCATATTGATTATTGACATCGAAATACATCAGATAGGAGTCGGGCTTCGATGGGTCGTAAGATGCCATGTACTTGTTATTAGCATGAACACGACGTTTCGAGCAAACTTGACTCAAACCACCACGAATGCCACGCTCTACAAACAAATGCATATCTGGATCAGTTAAAAGTTCAAGTTCCTGTTTTGTATACTTAAGCATCGCATCCCACGTGAATCCAGGCAGAGTAAAGTATTGAGCGGGGTCAAGATTATATGTTTCGAGACAACTGGAGCGGAACCGTTCGAAAACGTCGGCAAGAAGAAGAATATCGGTTTTCATGTAGAGATCGACGTAATCTCCGAGAGAAGAACAAGAGAATGAGGACCACACTTGGAGGGCGCGACAATAGTGACGACGAGGACATGGTTTATCCTCAAGTTTATTATAAAAAAACTCGATAGACGGCAGACATGTTTCAATAAAACGATCGAAAGAATCAATATAATCATAAGGCATGATACCTTTCACAGTAAGAAGATTGAACTGCTCCTCGGGAAGGAAAACATATTGAGAGCGGAGATTAGGATATTCGATCAAATAAGAAGAGAGCTTATCGAGAGAAGACGCCATAAATCGAAAACTATCGATGAAACGAAATTTAATTCGAGCATCATTAATGTGTTTAGTGAAAGAAATATATTTTTCCTTAGTAATAGGAAGAAGATCTACAGGACCTTTGATGTGAGTAGCAATATCATTAATAATGAAATGCGCGTCATATCCACTGAGGTTATGAAATATCACAGGGATAGTGTGAGCATCTTTGTAATTAATATTACAGCCTTCATGAGCTGCAAATCTATAATTATTTTCTGGGATCAGGTGATTATGGTCTCGCATTTTCTTATCACTGGGGGAGAAGCGCTGCTCGCAAATATGACAATGAGTGGCTGCTTGAAAATCACTCTCTTGCTGAAATGTCATATTAATATCAAACGGACACATAAACACCGTAGAAACATCCTCAGCAAGCTGATTTAGTTCATCTGCGAACCATTTCATGCAATCTTTTCCACGATATGATTTGTAAAATGACAGAGAATCATCATAGGAACATTTAAAGTAATACCCAACAGCAGCAGGTATATGTTTTTGATAGGTCGTCTTTTCTGCTCTATGTTCCAGAACGCTTTCAAGATCTGCGTATACCGCGAAGGGGGCTTTTAGTTTATTCCTGAAATTCTTAAATTTTAACATTTTATGGCTTTCTTCAGGCATTTTAATGGCAGTATCATTAATCCTTATACAGTCTTCTGTGTGAGCTTCTAGCTGTGTAGACGATAAAAATGGTTGTAAACACCTATCACAGAGAACATCTGATCGCCCTTTACACCATGTCTTATGAACATTCAACTTTTCTTGCGATCGAAAGTAATGGAGGCAGCCATCACAGAAATATTTTGTTCCATCTTCATTGCTAAGCTGCTTGGAAAGGAGGCGAGATAGATTTTTTATCCAAACGTAATGATATCTAATGGGACCTTGCTCGTCATATTTATCTTGTATCAAAAGCAGATTCACATGCTTATCCTTCTTGTTTTTTGTTAGGAAGGTTGGGAGGGTCGTATAGTTTTTCTTCTCTTTTTTCAAAATGTATACATTGATCGATATATTATTCTGCTTTTCAAAATTAGGAATCTGTTTGATGGTCATTGGCCACTGAATACCCTTAAGTTTTAATATGGTCGAGTAGTGCGGATAAGATGACATTAAATCAGAGTTACTCCGACAAGGATATAATGCCGATATGACAGCCCATGCAAAGCATGCCTCATCATCATTCTTAACATTAATGCATGCCTGTTGTCTTTTTATCTGAGCGGGAAGATCAATGTATGAGGAACCAAGCTGTGGTGTAAATTTGTTTATATTAACCCCCAGGTTAACAATCGCTTTTAGTGCCCAGCCACTATCTCTCTCTTGGAATTCTTCCAAGTCTCTGTTGATGGGTTCTACTACTTTTTTCTCGAACCATTCATCAAGATTGGTGTCTCTATAAATGGCTGAGTTTGAAGTAGTGAAGTACTTTGTTTCATTTATCATCTTTTCACCTTGAGCAATCTCGAACTCTCCTCCAAATGCTATGTTAACTTTCACTGCAGCGTTATTTTTTAAGACATTCTGGATTCGTCGCTTGAACAGAGCTTTACAATCAACCAGGAAACTACCTGGGTCCTTGTGTTTAAGGTTCGAAATGACTCCAGTCTGAATTCTTGAATTAAATGTAGATACAGAGTCTTCCCAATGTACCCTACGCTTTGCAGTCTCCGGTCGAGTTTTTAGTCCCGCCCCCTTCTTTTGTTCAACCTTCAGTTGCTTACTCAACGTTTTCACCTGCCTCATTTGGGCTTCGAGGTGCTGCTTTTCGCCAATCGTCTTTGCAAACCTCATTCTATTATGAATCATTTTAATCGCTTTCCTACACTCTATTAACCCTTTTCTTAACTTTTCATCATTATACTTGTTTTGAATTAAACCTAAGATGGATGCTATAAATTTAATCATTGCAATAATTGCCATTTTAAAAATGTCAAAATTCAAAAGAAATTAATAAGCACCAAGTTAGATTAAAATATAGATAAATTTCAAAAATCTTTCGAATTTAAAACTCGATAATATTTATAATATTAAAATTTGAATAAGAAATTAAAAAATTTATATTAAAAATTTTCAAAATATACCTCTCACCAGAGCACGTCTGAACGATTTAAAACTCACCAGAGCACACGTCTAAATGATTTACCAAAGCACTGAATGAAGATCTGAAACAGAATGAGAAAATACAAGTTGCGTCAAGTATTTAGTAAACATTGGTCGGACGGAAAACTGAATGGTGATACGTTATGCTCAAAAGGCCCCTGAAATGAGTAGATTTGTGCTTGTTTTCTCATAAGAATCAACGTAAAAGTGCTGTATTTAACATATTTATCGAACTTGGTTACATTTTTTTCCCTTCATGTACGATATGTATAAATTTAAAATTTCAAATGTAAACATGTAAAAATCCTGATTACCCCCACCACCTTGACCACTAACACAATCATTAATTCAAAATAATACCATTAAATTTTCATTCATGGAATAAAAATTGTTTCAACAATTAAGCATAACACACACAATTGTTTGCTATGCTGATATGATGTATATGTTATCATAGAAAAGTATTTAACGTGATGTAATAAGCAGTATAGATGAAATAAAGAAATGTCTTACTATCTTTATCTACAACCATAAATTAAGTTAGAAAAAACATATCACATAAAAACGTATCACATAACAACGTATCACGCTAAAATGGAACTAGGCAGACATAGAAACAATGGAAGAAAACTTTTGGACGAAGCGAGTTATTTAATGGCGTCCAAGGGCAATTAAAAAGAAGTAGAGGCAGACCTCAAACAAGATGGACTAATGATATCAAGCGAATGGATATAAAAAAACAGCAAACAGATAATATGAATAAACACACCCAAGGTAGGCTTTTATCCGACGATGGATAGAATAGCTGATGGATCACATAACATATCTCCGCATAGATAGTAAAATGTAATGAATATATAAGCTTATAGTATATAACACAATATATAAAGTATGTGAGAGAAAACAGTAAAAGGAATACAAAACAGTAGTTCAGATAGTAGTCTCCATGGGAAAGACAGCATGACACTTTTCCTCTCTCCGTATATCACTTCTTGTAATATATTGGCGGTAATCAAAAAATAGACATGGCGTTGGATCAAAAGACACTATGATGTTCTTCCTCTTTCCTTCTGGCACTTCAATCGTTTTCTGGGTCAAATCGTCAGACACATGACAATGCTTCGTCTTTTCACCTGTAATGTTTTCTGTTTCACGTCATTTTCTTTCATTTTTTAATGATAGATGGCCTTCTTGACTTACGTCTAGCCAGGGTTATGTCATGTGATGGTTTGCAGTCAATAAAATACGATTAAGAAAAATCCATAATTTGAGTAATATATTATATTATATGACATTTTATATGGAACGAAACACTTCTTAATGCACATTCGTCGTAAAAGTTGTAGGCGTAAGCAAAAATATCATTTGCAGTGATATGGTAGAAAATGAATCAGATAGAGTGTATGACGCTGACGTGTACTGAGAAAAATATGAAGCCGAGACCATTTCAGACCATTATTATTTACTTTATACAAAATGCAATAGGGTCTATATATAAGTTGACATTGAGTTAAGTCCTGCACGGTCGTTTACACCAGCTATCATTAAATCTGATAAATCATTTGGAAAACTAGAGAGAATATCATATTATTCATGTGAATGGGTGGAATTTTTGAATATTATACAAAACAAAATTATTAATATATGTTTCCAAGAACCTCTGAATCCGAGGAAATACTAAGAAAATGATCCGATAGAATACCTGTGTGAAGAGTTTACAACAATTTATCTATTCGAACGTGAAAATACAAAGTTTATTTCCAGCATAAAACATGGTGTGTACATTGAGTTGATTCGAGACCAAAGAACTTTTGTTTATTCACAAAAGTATTATCCACCAAAGAGTGAGGCTTTTATGTTCACTTAATTTTAGTGTATACTATTATATCATTGCAAATATAATAAAAACTCCTGTTCCTCTTCTATAAATTTGTTGGAGCTAGTGCAAATTAAAATTTCATGCAATTTTAGTATTTTAAGTATTGCTTTAGCAGAGATTATATATTACTATAGAGATAAAATATTGTTAGATTTACATCAATAAATGTCGTTTATATAATGATAGTTTTATATACGAAATAACCTTCCACCACATGTTAAAACATGTTACCTAAAATAGTACAATATTTAATAAATTTTCTCTAAGACAACGTGACGTGAGCTAGCTTAATATCTTCCATATCTACTTTAAAAGATATTATAGACAAGTATGCTTCTACGTGAGAAAGGTTGAAATTTGAATAATTTATAAATACCTCTATTAGTTTGAAATATTATTCGTCTAATTAATGTAAATTACTATACACCCTTTTAGGTTAGTATTAATATTGAATATAATTGTTAAAAAATAATATCGATTTAGATAATTAATAAAAAAATTTACATAAAAGGATGTCTCATTTCACTTTTGTCCCTGCCCCATCGATGTTTCGTCTATAGAATTAACCGTATTTATGAGGAAAACATAAACAAGTTTCAGTTTATAATATTGTGCTTTAACAGCTCAATAAAATTAAAAATGAAGCAAAATGAACCTTATTTTCAAAAATATTAGCAACATTTAATAGATATCTTTTACAGATGAAAAAATTTATCTAGAAACAACAGAAATTAAGACTGCTGCCGGATTACTTAATTTAATATTTTCTAAACAGCCATCAAACTTCACTCGAAAAGATTTATAAATTTATAGCAAATTCTAGAAATAACAGGTCTTTACCTGATTTAAAAGAAATATTAAACACCGAGCCACCCCCCCATAAAAATTTGAAAATATCATTAAATCTCTATTTAGTAAAAATATAAACGATTTTGTTCTCATATACAGAACGCTGATAATGCAAGTGTTAACATTTGTTATACATGAAAACTTTAATTATGAAACCGATCCATACATTCTAGTAACTATATAACTAGTAATTTGAAAATATTAAACATATATACTTAAATAAAAAGAGTAGTAATTTAAAAATATTAAACATACATACTTAAATAAAAAGAGTAGGTGTTATATGAAGGAGATCGGTAATTAATAGCGGTAATTATAGGCGGATGTTCCTCCTCCGCCCGATCGCCGTCATTAGGGTCAACAAGCGGTAATTAGCGACAGGTGTTCCTCCTCCTCCTCCCGATCGCCGTCATTAGGGTAAACAGCTGTATGCAAATTAGGCACAGGTGTTCCTCCTCCTCCTCCCGATCGCCGTCATTAGGGTAAACAGCTGTATGCAAATTAGGGAGGAGGAGGAGGAACACCTGTCGCTAATTACCGCTTGTTGACCCTAATGACGGCGATCGGGCGGAGGAGGAACATCCGCCTATAATTACCGCTATTAATTACCGATCTCCTTCATATAACACCTACTCTTTTTATTTAAGTATGTATGTTTAATATTTTTAAATTACTACTCTTTTTATTTAAGTATATATGTTTAATATTTTCAAATTACTAGTTATATAGTTACTAGAATGTATGGATCGGTTTCATAATTAAAGTTTTCATGTATAACAAATGTTAACACTTGCATTATCAGCGTTCTGTATATGAGAACAAAATCGTTTATATTTTTACTAAATAGAGATTTAATGATATTTTCAAATTTTTATGGGGGGGTGGCTCGGTGTTTAATATTTCTTTTAAATCAGGTAAAGACCTGTTATTTCTAGAATTTGCTATAAATTTATAAATCTTTTCGAGTGAAGTTTGATGGCTGTTTAGAAAATATTAAATTAAGTAATCCGGCAGCAGTCTTAATTTCTGTTGTTTCTAGATAAATTTTTTCATCTGTAAAAGATATCTATTAAATGTTGCTAATATTTTTGAAAATAAGGTTCATTTTGCTTCATTTTTAATTTTATTGAGCTGTTAAAGCACAATATTATAAACTGAAACTTGTTTATGTTTTCCTCATAAATACGGTTAATTCTATAGACGAAACATCGATGGGGCAGGGACAAAAGTGAAATGAGACATCCTTTTATGTAAATTTTTTTATTAATTATCTAAATCGATATTATTTTTTAACAATTATATTCAATATTAATACTAACCTAAAAGGGTGTATAGTAATTTACATTAATTAGACGAATAATATTTCAAACTAATAGAGGTATTTATAAATTATTCAAATTTCAACCTTTCTCACGTAGAAGCATACTTGTCTATAATATCTTTTAAAGTAGATATGGAAGATATTAAGCTAGCTCACGTCACGTTGTCTTAGAGAAAATTTATTAAATATTGTACTATTTTAGGTAACATGTTTTAACATGTGGTGGAAGGTTATTTCGTATATAAAACTATCATTATATAAACGACATTTATTGATGTAAATCTAACAATATTTTATCTCTATAGTAATATATAATCTCTGCTAAAGCAATACTTAAAATACTAAAATTGCATGAAATTTTAATTTGCACTAGCTCCAACAAATTTATAGAAGAGGAACAGGAGTTTTTATTATATTTGCAATGATATAATAGTATACACTAAAATTAAGTGAACATAAAAGCCTCACTCTTTGGTGGATAATACTTTTGTGAATAAACAAAAGTTCTTTGGTCTCGAATCAACTCAATGTACACACCATGTTTTATGCTGGAAATAAACTTTGTATTTTCACGTTCGAATAGATAAATTGTTGTAAACTCTTCACACAGGTATTCTATCGGATCATTTTCTTAGTATTTCCTCGGATTCAGAGGTTCTTGGAAACATATATTAATAATTTTGTTTTGTATAATATTCAAAAATTCCACCCATTCACATGAATAATATGATATTCTCTCTAGTTTTCCAAATGATTTATCAGATTTAATGATAGCTGGTGTAAACGACCGTGCAGGACTTAACTCAATGTCAACTTATATATAGACCCTATTGCATTTTGTATAAAGTAAATAATAATGGTCTGAAATGGTCTCGGCTTCATATTTTTCTCAGTACACGTCAGCGTCATACACTCTATCTGATTCATTTTCTACCATATCACTGCAAATGATATTTTTGCTTACGCCTACAACTTTTACGACGAATGTGCATTAAGAAGTGTTTCGTTCCATATAAAATGTCATATAATATAATATATTACTCAAATTATGGATTTTTCTTAATCGTATTTTATTGACTGCAAACCATCACATGACATAACCCTGGCTAGACGTAAGTCAAGAAGGCCATCTATCATTAAAAAATGAAAGAAAATGACGTGAAACAGAAAACATTACAGGTGAAAAGACGAAGCATTGTCATGTGTCTGACGATTTGACCCAGAAAACGATTGAAGTGCCAGAAGGAAAGAGGAAGAACATCATAGTGTCTTTTGATCCAACGCCATGTCTATTTTTTGATTACCGCCAATATATTACAAGAAGTGATATACGGAGAGAGGAAAAGTGTCATGCTGTCTTTCCCATGGAGACTACTATCTGAACTACTGTTTTGTATTCCTTTTACTGTTTTCTCTCACATACTTTATATATTGTGTTATATACTATAAGCTTATATATTCATTACATTTTACTATCTATGCGGAGATATGTTATGTGATCCATCAGCTATTCTATCCATCGTCGGATAAAAGCCTACCTTGGGTGTGTTTATTCATATTATCTGTTTGCTGTTTTTTTATATCCATTCGCTTGATATCATTAGTCCATCTTGTTTGAGGTCTGCCTCTACTTCTTTTTAATTGCCCTTGGACGCCATTAAATAACTCGCTTCGTCCAAAAGTTTTCTTCCATTGTTTCTATGTCTGCCTAGTTCCATTTTAGCGTGATACGTTGTTATGTGATACGTTTTTATGTGATATGTTTTTTCTAACTTAATTTATGGTTGTAGATAAAGATAGTAAGACATTTCTTTATTTCATCTATACTGCTTATTACATCACGTTAAATACTTTTCTATGATAACATATACATCATATCAGCATAGCAAACAATTGTGTGTGTTATGCTTAATTGTTGAAACAATTTTTATTCCATGAATGAAAATTTAATGGTATTATTTTGAATTAATGATTGTGTTAGTGGTCAAGGTGGTGGGGGTAATCAGGATTTTTACATGTTTACATTTGAAATTTTAAATTTATACATATCGTACATGAAGGGAAAAAAATGTAACCAAGTTCGATAAATATGTTAAATACAGCACTTTTACGTTGATTCTTATGAGAAAACAAGCACAAATCTACTCATTTCAGGGGCCTTTTGAGCATAACGTATCACCATTCAGTTTTCCGTCCGACCAATGTTTACTAAATACTTGACGCAACTTGTATTTTCTCATTCTGTTTCAGATCTTCATTCAGTGCTTTGGTAAATCATTTAGACGTGTGCTCTGGTGAGTTTTAAATCGTTCAGACGTGCTCTGGTGAGAGGTATATTTTGAAAATTTTTAATATAAATTTTTTAATTTCTTATTCAAATTTTAATATTATAAATATTATCGAGTTTTAAATTCGAAAGATTTTTGAAATTTATCTATATTTTAATCTAACTTGGTGCTTATTAATTTCTTTTGAATTTTGACATTTTTAAAATGGCAATTATTGCAATGATTAAATTTATAGCATCCATCTTAGGTTTAATTCAAAACAAGTATAATGATGAAAAGTTAAGAAAAGGGTTAATAGAGTGTAGGAAAGCGATTAAAATGATTCATAATAGAATGAGGTTTGCAAAGACGATTGGCGAAAAGCAGCACCTCGAAGCCCAAATGAGGCAGGTGAAAACGTTGAGTAAGCAACTGAAGGTTGAACAAAAGAAGGGGGCGGGACTAAAAACTCGACCGGAGACTGCAAAGCGTAGGGTACATTGGGAAGACTCTGTATCTACATTTAATTCAAGAATTCAGACTGGAGTCATTTCGAACCTTAAACACAAGGACCCAGGTAGTTTCCTGGTTGATTGTAAAGCTCTGTTCAAGCGACGAATCCAGAATGTCTTAAAAAATAACGCTGCAGTGAAAGTTAACATAGCATTTGGAGGAGAGTTCGAGATTGCTCAAGGTGAAAAGATGATAAATGAAACAAAGTACTTCACTACTTCAAACTCAGCCATTTATAGAGACACCAATCTTGATGAATGGTTCGAGAAAAAAGTAGTAGAACCCATCAACAGAGACTTGGAAGAATTCCAAGAGAGAGATAGTGGCTGGGCACTAAAAGCGATTGTTAACCTGGGGGTTAATATAAACAAATTTACACCACAGCTTGGTTCCTCATACATTGATCTTCCCGCTCAGATAAAAAGACAACAGGCATGCATTAATGTTAAGAATGATGATGAGGCATGCTTTGCATGGGCTGTCATATCGGCATTATATCCTTGTCGGAGTAACTCTGATTTAATGTCATCTTATCCGCACTACTCGACCATATTAAAACTTAAGGGTATTCAGTGGCCAATGACCATCAAACAGATTCCTAATTTTGAAAAGCAGAATAATATATCGATCAATGTATACATTTTGAAAAAAGAGAAGAAAAACTATACGACCCTCCCAACCTTCCTAACAAAAAACAAGAAGGATAAGCATGTGAATCTGCTTTTGATACAAGATAAATATGACGAGCAAGGTCCCATTAGATATCATTACGTTTGGATAAAAAATCTATCTCGCCTCCTTTCCAAGCAGCTTAGCAATGAAGATGGAACAAAATATTTCTGTGATGGCTGCCTCCATTACTTTCGATCGCAAGAAAAGTTGAATGTTCATAAGACATGGTGTAAAGGGCGATCAGATGTTCTCTGTGATAGGTGTTTACAACCATTTTTATCGTCTACACAGCTAGAAGCTCACACAGAAGACTGTATAAGGATTAATGATACTGCCATTAAAATGCCTGAAGAAAGCCATAAAATGTTAAAATTTAAGAATTTCAGGAATAAACTAAAAGCCCCCTTCGCGGTATACGCAGATCTTGAAAGCGTTCTGGAACATAGAGCAGAAAAGACGACCTATCAAAAACATATACCTGCTGCTGTTGGGTATTACTTTAAATGTTCCTATGATGATTCTCTGTCATTTTACAAATCATATCGTGGAAAAGATTGCATGAAATGGTTCGCAGATGAACTAAATCAGCTTGCTGAGGATGTTTCTACGGTGTTTATGTGTCCGTTTGATATTAATATGACATTTCAGCAAGAGAGTGATTTTCAAGCAGCCACTCATTGTCATATTTGCGAGCAGCGCTTCTCCCCCAGTGATAAGAAAATGCGAGACCATAATCACCTGATCCCAGAAAATAATTATAGATTTGCAGCTCATGAAGGCTGTAATATTAATTACAAAGATGCTCACACTATCCCTGTGATATTTCATAACCTCAGTGGATATGACGCGCATTTCATTATTAATGATATTGCTACTCACATCAAAGGTCCTGTAGATCTTCTTCCTATTACTAAGGAAAAATATATTTCTTTCACTAAACACATTAATGATGCTCGAATTAAATTTCGTTTCATCGATAGTTTTCGATTTATGGCGTCTTCTCTCGATAAGCTCTCTTCTTATTTGATCGAATATCCTAATCTCCGCTCTCAATATGTTTTCCTTCCCGAGGAGCAGTTCAATCTTCTTACTGTGAAAGGTATCATGCCTTATGATTATATTGATTCTTTCGATCGTTTTATTGAAACATGTCTGCCGTCTATCGAGTTTTTTTATAATAAACTTGAGGATAAACCATGTCCTCGTCGTCACTATTGTCGCGCCCTCCAAGTGTGGTCCTCATTCTCTTGTTCTTCTCTCGGAGATTACGTCGATCTCTACATGAAAACCGATATTCTTCTTCTTGCCGACGTTTTCGAACGGTTCCGCTCCAGTTGTCTCGAAACATATAATCTTGACCCCGCTCAATACTTTACTCTGCCTGGATTCACGTGGGATGCGATGCTTAAGTATACAAAACAGGAACTTGAACTTTTAACTGATCCAGATATGCATTTGTTTGTAGAGCGTGGCATTCGTGGTGGTTTGAGTCAAGTTTGCTCGAAACGTCGTGTTCATGCTAATAACAAGTACATGGCATCTTACGACCCATCGAAGCCCGACTCCTATCTGATGTATTTCGATGTCAATAATCAATATGGTTGGGCAATGTCACAATATCTTCCGTATGGAGGTTTCGAGTGGTCTGATACTAACATCGACGTTCTTAGTATTCCGGACGATTCTTCTGAAGGGTGCATTCTCGAGGTCGATCTGGAGTACCCTCAACATCTCCATGATCGTCATAAAGACATCCCATTCTGTCCCCAATCCTTGAACCCGAAAACTATGAAACCTCCTAAACGTCCGCGAGAGCTGACCAAATTAATGGCTACCCTTCATGATAAAGAAAGATATGTAATTCATTACAGAGCCTTGAAGCAAGCGCTAGCTTATGGATTAATACTAAAAAAGATTCATCGAGTCTTGAAATTTAAGCAGTCTCCTTGGTTAAAGTCATACATCGATTTGAATACAAATCTCCGGAAGGCATCAAAAAATGAGTTTGAAAAGAATCTGTTTAAGCTTATGAACAATGCAGTGTTTGGTAAGACTTTAGAGGGTGTGCGCAGGCGCGTTGATATTAAATTGCTGACAGAGTGGGAGGGTCGTTATGGAGCTGAAGCTAGAATAAGTAGCCCCCTGTTTAAAAACGCTACTATCTTTAATGAAAATTTGATTGCTGTTGAGATGCATAGAGTGGAAATATGGTTAGTTAAACCGATTTATGTTGGAATGAGTATTTTAGACTTGGCGAAAACGACCATATATGATTTCCAATATGGCTACTTAGCTAGCAGGTTCGGAGAAAACTTTTCGACCTGCTATACCGATACTGATAGTGTGATCGTGGAGATACGGGAAAAAGACCCGTATGAAGCAATGATACATGATTGCTATAAATATTTTGATACCTCAGACTATCCTAAAGATAACATTTACGGCATCCCTCTGGTTAATAAGAAGGTATTGGGCATAATGAAAGATGAGAATAATGGCTGCATTATGACCGACTACATAGGACTCCGATCGAAATTATACACGACAAAAGCAGCTACCACAGATGTTGACATTAAAAAGCTGAGGGGGAAGTTGAAAGAACAAGAGTATGACGATGATGAAGTTGATAATATTATACGAAATTATGGTGTGACAAAGAAGGCGAAGGGGGTAAAGAAATCTGTAGTAAATACTAAAATTACTTTTGAGGACTACGTAGAATGTTTAGATACCTTTACAGCAAAGGTCACCTCACAAAATCTTATACGCTCTGATAAACACAAAGTTTATTCTATAACTCAAAGTAAGATTGCGCTAAGCCCCAATGATGATAAAAGACATCACATTCAGGGTTCTTATGATACGCTTCCCTTTGGGCACTATTTAATTGATACTCTTGAGATGGATGTTGATTAGATTTAACACAAAGATTTGAATAAACTTATTTTAACATTTATCATTGATTATTCTATTGACTTTAAGATGGATGCTGATTGAAGTTGGTCTTAAAACTTTATTTATTACAAATGTACAATTTTTTTATTATATTCCTCTTATCACCCTATCACTAATCGTTTTTACGTCACTAAGATTATTTAGATGATTGAATATTGTAATTTTTTATAACTTTATTTATTACAACTAACATAATGATATCTGGAACAGGCCCTTTTTACTACATTCCTCAACCTTTCCCACACTCATTGTTTTTATATCATATGATGATTCTAGTTGATCGTAGTTTTGTATATATTATCTCTAAATTTAGTATAATTAAGTATGCCCCTAAAAAAGATGTTTAGTTATGACCAAAAAAAAGATATCTGATATGGACCACTGGCAAATTAATGAGCCGTTCTGGTTAATTCCAGAGCCGTTGCTCGTGTAGCCTCCAAGTTAAAACAATCGATAACTTAATGGTCTTCTTTCCCCGATTTAGTTTTAAGTCTTCGATATCCTATCAAAATACAGGAGTCGAAAAAATCCCTAGTTTTAAGATTAGATAACCTACAGTTATTTTCCCCTAATAATTCATTTTTGAATACTATAGAACTTAGTAACGAATGAATTGATACCAAAGTATCGGTGTTTTAACATTAATAAGAATACATAAAAGATGTCCAACAGATCAATAAAAAGATGTCTACTAAACCAAGTAAAGAGCTGATCTTAGTAAGTTAAGTATATCACTATTATTAAATATATTATCATATAATGTAAAAATCATTCCTACTAACCATCACCCCTACTAACCTGGCGGTCGATGTAGTCGTACCTTCACGTTGGTGATCGCTGTTAAGAATATATTTTTGTTTTTTCAACAAATTTATGTTCGACCGAATTGGCTACCTTTCATTCATTGCATGCTTACATTATTTTTATAAATCGCTTTACACACATTTCATCGCTTAGATACTAACATTATTTTATTAACGTTTACATATTAACCATTACTTACTGCTTGACTGTCCTTGCTAACATTTTTTCAGTCTATGTAGTCTAAATTTGTTTATGGTCATAGGTAAAATACAGTACATGTATTTTTCTATTTCAATAATACAACTTATTTTCACTATATTAAATACCTTTTCTATGTCGACGTATAACTCATATCTATATATCAAACAACTGATTGTGCTATGCTATATTGTTAAACGATTTTTCTAATAAAACAGATAATCCCATTTTTATGTGACAAGTATAATACCAACCTACATAATATTACCCTACTTGCCGTATATGAAATAAAGTATGCAACTTACAATCTTTGTAAATAGCAAGTGTACGATTGGAGGAAGATCCATGTAGATCCAATCAGAGAATATTATATTGTGTATGTTTGTCGGTCTGATCTTAAGAATGTTATATGTTCTTTGTAATGACCAGGTGTATGAATGGAGGGAGATTCATGTATAGTAGTATTCAATAATAGAAGACGGTGGATGTTTGTTGGTTTGATCTTAAGAATGTTATTATATTCTTTGTAATGACCAGGTGTATGAATGGAGGGAGATTCATGTATAGAAGATTATAGAAGATTATATTGAGGATGATTGTTGCTTTGGTCATAAGAATGGTACATGTTCGTCCTATTCTATTTCTAGTATTACCTCCCACGCTGCTATGTTGTTTTTATCGACACCTGTATCTTTTATTAATTGTTTCGAGAGAGAGAGAGAGAGAGGGAGAGAGAGAAGAGAGAGAGAGAGAGAGAGAGAGAGAGAGAGAGAGAGAGAGAGAGTGTGTGTTTTTTATGATGTCTTATAGATGCTAGATGGTTTGGGCAAAGATAAAGAACGAAAGATGAAAGTGAGAGCATGTCATGTATGTTCGGTGGTTTGGATATAATGTCCTAATGATTCTATTGTGTCTTATACGGTAAGTCGTTTAGACGCTACATTCCAAATGTTTCTCTGACAATGCAGCCATTGTAATTCCATGATACAATACTCCTTTTGGCAATGTCGCGGTTATTGTTTTCGCAACATATTCGCTATTCCTCCCTTTACCTACGATACTTCACACGTCACGATCTGATCAATAACAACGGAGATATGCTGTAGTACCGTTTTGGCCGTCCTCTTTGTTTTTTGCATTAGCTTATTCCTTACCCCCTTCACTTTCCTATGATACCTCACACATCACGATCTGATCAATAACAACGGAGATATGCTGTAGTGCCGTTTTGGTCATCCTCTTTGTTTTTTTGTATTAGCTTATTCCTTACCCCCTCCACTTTCCTACGATACCTCACACGTCATGATCGGACTGATAATAACGGTGATATGCTATAGTACCGTTTTGGCTCTGCCGTTCTCTTTGTTTTTTGTGTTAAATTATTCTTACCCCTCCACTTTCCTACGATACCTCACACGTCACGATCAGACGAGCCTTCGCGCCTCTACCGTAAAACGAGACAAAAATGACCAGAATGGACCTTAGCGATTTCTTATGGGATTTAACACGGGGAAATAGGCCGAACTGTTGCAGTACAATTACTAGCGACGTATTAGTATAATATATTTATGGATTACTTTTGAAGGCTGACATGATCAACCAAAAAAGATGTATTTGGTGATTTTTCTAGTGACTTCCTTGGGTGTGAATCTGTCTTTTTAGTTTACTCCTCCAGGTTTAAAAACTAAGCATAGTATGTGATCTATCTGAATGCCATCTGTTGTGCCAGGTATCAGCCATGTTCTCTTCAGTAAGTTTGTGCTTGTGATGTAACTATTTGCTATTGCTGTTAAGTATTATAATTTATAAATCAATCAAAAACAAATAAAAGTTTTATTAAAAAACAATTTTTTTCAAAATATATACAATAAAAAATATTTCTAGTGGATTTTTATCAGTTATCTCCATACAATAAAAACATACTAATATCAGTATCTTCCAATGTTTTGTCGATTTCTTTACTACGCCGTGGTTTCATCTAAAAATACAATGTTAGTAACCAATTTGTTTAAGAATAAACTTATACTGAAGTGCTAAGCCCAAAGGCGGTAACTGATTTTTTATTTAGTATATATTTACAAAGTCTTTGGATTTGTAGAAGCATTATATTTTAAATAAAATTGCAATTTTGTTAGCGGTATCTACACTTTTTAATTAAAATACTAAGCCATTTGGCGGCAAATGTTAAATACTATGGTGTTTTGACGGTATCTGCTACAGTAGCCGTCCATATACCTTAGCACAGCGCTTCCCAACCGGTGGGTCGCGGCGTGGCTCTTACAGTAGCTGAGTAGCGTACATATATGCATCATGATGGGTGTGGGATGGGTCGCGAATATGAAAAAACATCAGAAGGTGGGTCGCCAGACATAAAAGGTTGGGAACCACTGCCTTAGCATATTGCACTTACAGCTAATACACTTTCAAGAATGCTACGCCTACATTTAGAAACCGCCAAATCGCCTTAATATTACAAAGTAAATTCAGCCTAACTGTACAATGTTAGATTATTGTGTTAGTTAAAGAGTTCTGTTAGTAAAAGAAATAATTAGCGAGGATGGTAAGAACTTTTCGAGATTATTATATCTACTGAAATTCATTTTCATTTTTGTTTATAGTATTTCAAGAATTAACCAATTATGTTGTCCTAAACAATATGACTCTGCGCCAAGTGGAAATATTTATATCTTGAATTAGGCGGTAAGAGATTTTCATATTTAAAAAATATTTCTTTTTCTTTTTAATTAGGTTTTAAAAACTTAATAATATATCCACAACCTGTCCACAAACATTTTTAGAAAAAGTGACTTAAAATATTTTATGTTTTTTTAGAAAATCAAGTAGAGTCGAGTAAGAGTTGTGAAACACGAGGTGAAACCACTGAAGACAATATTATAGAAAGAGAACAATTTATTGTAAAGCAATTACAAGAGGTGGAAAAAAATTATGTTCAGCCTGTACAGGCGCAAGATTTGTTTCATACTTAAAGTTTTCTGTAATTAACCCTTTGTTGGCCGTACATGGCATTAGCAGTCCCATTGATTGAATTTTTTTTGTTTAAATACAAGCTATGTCTAGTTATTCAATGCTATTATAGATACGGGATTTCTTGTAGATTTGGGATATCTTTACTTAATCTTTTGAGAATTATTTACCTAAGTTTTATACAAAAATGCTGGTTTTATTCCTTTATAAATTTTCTAAGAATGGATAATGATAAAAAAATTTATTTGAATATTTTAAAAATCTTATATATCCCATCATTAGGTATCTTTCGGTCCAAAAGACAATGTGATTATATTTTAATCATAACATATAACTAGTTTGTACAATACAACACTAATAAAATGTTAAAATTTGCCCTACTGTAAGTAATGATGGTATTTTACCGAATATAATATTGTGAAATACCCAATACTATATTATTACTTATCGTATTTATCTAAAATTAGATTAAAAATAACCTGCATAATAATATTAGGGTCGGTGTCGGCGATCATAAAAATCTTAAAGCTCTATAATAACATGTCGTAAAATAGGAAACCTTTGTCGCTAAGAAACAAAATAAAAATATAATAGCTGAGAAAATGAAAAGTGTGGTTTACATTCACACTTTAAGAATTCTTTAAAACGCTTAACATCAGCAGATGTTTAAACATCTGATAACAATCTGAACAGATTCTGTTTTTTTTTCGTAGTATAAGTACAGTTTCTGGTCAAATTATTAGACGCACTATAAAAGATTTTATAAAAAATGTTTATTATGAGGTAATACCATTGTAATAATAAATACGTTTTTTGTATGTACACTTGGTTGTCTATTTAATTGTCTATATTGAATCACAAATAGAACATTATTATTAATGAACCAATATTTATTTATTGACTCTTGAAATAAAACATATAACGACAACTAAATATTGTCAATTTGTTGTTGTCATATTGTGGCTCAACAAAATAATAACATTTAATAGTACTTTAATTCTTTCAATTTAATAACCTTTAATACACAGAAAAGCTTTTTATTTCATATCAATCACAACTGTAAACCACATACCGCTAATAGGCTTAGTTTTATAGTAATTTTTGATAAAACGTTTTAGCGGTATCTACCTTTTTTTATATAAAACTTTGTTTTAAAATATAATTAATGGTTCCCTTAATAAACTGGGGCATATATCCATGCATAAAAACTATTAGCTAGTCCATAAATCCCTAACGGGCCAAAATTTTAGCAATCAATTTTGAAATCGATTTTGTCACCATTTTGTCAAATATTAGTTACCGCCTTTGGGCCTAGCACGGCAGTGTAGTAGGGGGGAAAGTATGCTACATTTGCAGTTACTCGAGCGTTATGGGGACCTATTGGGTTGTGAAAATTAGGTTCTAAAACCAAAAAAAGTTAAGAAAAGTTTTCCATTTAAGTGGGGACTTTCCATTTTTTAATATAATTTCCCAGTTCCAATAACCGTTTTTTCCGATTATAGCGCCATCTATCTTATTTTTACGTAAGGAATCCAAATCTGCAAGAAAAAATGGGGGCTCCTCTTTAATATTTTAAAATAACCCCCACCCCACCCCCGTGGGGGGTCGTGTTTGGTGCCATCCGATAGATTTTTCAAAAATATTGAATACGTATATTTTGTAGTTTTTCGATCTGATGTTTATTTTGCGAAATATTGCGGGGTTCCTATTTAAAATTTTAAATTTACTCCCCCTCTCAGTGGCGGGTCGTGTTTGGTATCATTCGATAGATTTTTAAAAAATATTGAACACGTATTTTTTATTTTTTCGATCTGACGTTTACTTCTCGAAATATTCGCTTTTTTCTTGTAAAACTTTGTAACTCACCCATTTTCTTACGCCCCGCTCAAAACGTCAGATTTTTTAAATATACACTGTTCTGCATGTACTTAACTTACCTTATTATCCCGATCAAAGAACAATCTGACCCAAAAAAAAATAAAGGAAGGATGAAAATTTGGGAATACGTAATTGAAATTGTCTATTATTATATATAAGAAAAAGTTTACAATTCTACATCCCCTCCATTTTTCAAAAATAGAGGGGAATACCCCCCTCTCGAAGGTGAAAAATATACATTCAAAATAAGTCCGGAATTGGATAAAATGACTAATTCTAAGCAACTTTTGTTCTATAGAGTTTTTTTCCCTAAGTCAATACTTTTCGAGTTATTTGCCAGTGAATATGTTCATTTTTAACAGAAAAAAACATGTTTTTGGACGTTTTTCGGAGATAACTCAAAAAGTAAGTATTTCAGCGAAAAAAATATTCTTAGCAAAAATATAGCTTATAAAAAAATGGTGTATGCTTGAGGTCTGTAGACCCAGTAGAAGCAGAGTTGTAGCTAATGAAAAGTAGGTTCTTCTTCATAAAACTCCAAATCGAATATTTCAATGTGAAATAACCCAAAAACGGAGCACTTTTCGGGGAAAATTTTGGGGATTATTTTTGTTTTTCAAAAAAACTGTAACATTAAAAGTAAGTGAGTTACGCTCAAAATATTGTTGCTCCCTTTTATTTTTTGGTAAAAAAATCGCGAAAATCACCCCCTAATTAGCATCACAAATAAATTTTATCATTACCACTTCATAAGTTACCTTGCTTATGTATTATTTATATGATCTGTAAGTTTCATCGGTTCAAAGTGCTTATTTTTGAAAAAGCTGTATTTAAAATGGCTTGAACGAGTAACTAATCATGAGTTTAGGCAAATTTTGAACAGCCATAGCATAATCAATTTTAGTATAACAAGAAAACAAAAAGGAAAAATATTCAGAAATGCAAAACGTGCATTTTATTACTCTTTAAGATTTTTGGTATTTCTAATAATTTTTAAGTTAATTCCATGAACAATTCCATTTTTTTTTTAATTAAAAAAAATGTTTTATTTTAAACCCATTTTTTTCAAAACTGAGCACTTTGAACCAATGAAACTTATAGATAATATAAACAATACATAAGTAAAGTAACTTGTGAAGCGGTTACGATTATGTAATTTTATTTGGGAAGCTAATTAGGAGGTGATTTTCGCGATTTTTGTACCAAAAAATAAAAGGGATCAACAATATTTTGAGCGTAACTCACTTATTTTTAATGTTAGAAATTTTTTTAAAACACAAATAAACCTTTTTTTAAACACTTTAAAAAAGTTATAATGAATTTTTCCCGAAAAGTGCTGTTTTTTGGTTATTTCACATTTAAATATTCGATTTGGAATTTGACAAAGAAGAACCTACTTTTCATTAGCTACAACTCTGCTTATACTGGGTCTGCAGACCTCACGCATACACCATTTTATTCAATTTTTTATAAGCTATATTTTTACTACGAATATTTTTTTCGCTAGAGTACTTACTTTTGAGTTATCTGCGAAAAACCGTCCATAAACATGTTTTTTTGTTAAAAATGAACATATTCACTCGCAAATAACTAGAAAAGTATTGACTTAGTGAAAAAACTCTATAGAACAAAAGTTGCTTAGAATTAGTCATTTTATCCAATTCCGGGCCTATTTTGAACGTATATTTTTTCACTCACGAGAAAATATTTTTCACCCCGTATTTCCCAATTTTTGTAAAATGGAGGGGATGTAGAATTGTAAACTTTTTCTTATATAATAATAGACAATTTCAACTACCTATTTCCAAATTTTCATCCGTAATTTATTTTTTTGGAGGTTTTCGTAAAATTTTGTGTTCTCTGATCGGGCTATATCTTAATCTGACTTAAGTAATCTGATTTAGAGTTTTTCTAAGGATAGATTTTGTTTCGGGTCCCCTAATGAGCTCCCCTGTATTAAGATTCAATATATGGTAGGGGTACATTTACAGGGTAGAAGGTTTCTCCCATGTCATAATCAGACGCGCTCGAGTAACTGTTAAAATCCCCGCTTGGGCTCCGCTACCACTAAATTTAAGTCAGGAAATTTAAACTGTAGTCGCCTCTTTTTGTTTTCATTCATCATTAGTGGCTTTTGAATAAAACATGGGATTAAAACTAGATGGGAAAATTACATAAATGGTCATCTTTTCTTAAAGACCAACAAAAAATGATATTTTTAATTTTACCTTGACTTTATCTTCAAGAAAATCACACTTCATAAAGTGAACTCCACCTTGTTCAGTTTTTAAACCATAATAATTGCAGTCTTTTATCAATTCGTTTACAGAATTATATAGAAGCATATCTGACAGAACATCTAGAGGAAATCTCAAATTTTTACTATGATATGCCGATGACATGATTTTCAAAGTTATCCTAAAACCAGAGAATGGGAAACAATGGTAACTAATCCCAAAAGAAACATATTCTATAGGTATTTACCTTCGTATTTCCGGCAAGTGAAGAAAAGCTATCATTTGAAGAGACAATGGCAATTGTTTAGACAGTTTAATAACTTTGGAAATGTTTCTATTTACATAATTCAGACATATCCTCATAGATGTTTTCACTAAGGAAGTTCTAGAAACATAAATTAAACATTTATACAAGAAAAAAGGCATACAATATTATCATCTACACTCAGATGCAAAAAAAACGCAACGGAGAAAATTTTGGTCAAATTCAAAGTATTTAAATTTTTATCCCTATTTTAATAATTTTTGAAGTTATACTTCTTTAAGCGCGATTGAGAGTAAAATTTCATAAAACTGCGCGCATGCGCACACAGACAGTATGGCGTTTAGTTGCTAAATCTTTCAAGTTATGTATAAATATATCAGTGCAAGAAAAGGTGTAAAAAGAATATATTTAGTCGAGGCATTGAAGGATTGAAGTGTCGATTTTTTTGCAGTAAGACCGATTTTAATGCGGATTGGTGCGTTGGATTCGTGAGAATGTCAGGAAATTTTGTGAACTAATGTAATGAATAAGAAATCTCAAATTGCATTTGTGCATAAGAAAAATGCATTTTGAAATAGGCAATTATTATGTGCAGGTAGGTACCTACATGCTTTTGTGTTTACGAATGTTTTGTATAAATGTATCTATTTACGAATGTTTCTTCTAAAATTTAGGAATATATTAATTTTATAATACATTTAAGTATGTAGTAATTATTTTCTTTAAAATTTTTACTTACCGATTTGTTTTTTTATACCTAATATCGCCCGTGTCTAGCAAGTGTCTGCGTAGGCTAGCGGTATGTATCTAGTTACGGACGTGTTAGTACTTGGTTCGATCACCATAAGGAAAATTTTTTTGTTTATTATTAATGGCTATTGACGTCTTAGACTATTATATGGACTTAAAACATAATTAAAAATAATTAATCGGGATGTTGCCCAACTATTTACCGAGTTACAAACTTATAATAATTGCCTATTTCAAAATGCACTTTTGAAATGCATTTTTCTTATGCACAAATGCAATTTCAGATTTCTTATTCATTACATTAGTTCACAAAATTTCCTGACATTCTCACAAATCCAACGCACCAAACTGCATTAAAATCCGTCTTACTGCACCAAAAATCGATAGTAAGGCCATTTTTTGTGCTTCAATGCCTCGACTAATTAGTGTTTTTAGTAAATATATTTATTACTTATAATTTTTGTGTCTTTGAATTTGATTTCCTCAGGAGTAAGATGAGTATTATTAAAACATTTTATTGTATATTTATGATACTTCACCTTGTCTGTTTGTTACCGTAAATTGTCATTAGGTACGTCCGAACCGATACAGACACAGTCCTCGTAGCGTATTTGGTATAGCATTCGGCTAGAGATCCAGAGGTCTTGAGTTCGAATCCGGAGCAATCCTATACCTTTTTTTATTTTTTTGAAAGCGGTAAGCACAAAATTAGTTTGGTGTTTAAAAAAAATTAAAACAAACTGTTTAAAGTATATTTATTTTTAAGAAATCATATAATAGAAGTATAACTTCTTACGTACGTACAAAGTACACACACATTCTTTTTTTAGCACACTGTGTATAAATTTATAAATTTTAATTTGGTATAGTCAGTTTTTTGATAAAATTTTATATTTGACTTATTGTACGGTGTTAATTAAAACGTGGTTTTTTTATCCTAGCTTTGAAACATCCTGTGGAATGATTTCGTTTGCAAATTTTTGTAAAACCTTATTTTTCGGTTACAACCATGTCTACTAAGCATTGTGTTTTTTGTTTCATGTCAAAGTATGCCTTGGTTCATTTTTTAGAGCCAAATGAATTTGCCACCCAGAATTTAAGACTTTTTTAGTTATGATTATTTTGGAGTTATTTTGTAATACGACGAGGTGGCTTTGGTGACTGTTATCATTATATCATATTGACACTTAGATTTTGTTTACCTATGATTGATCATGGTTCTGGTGTCGAAGATTGTGCGAAAGCCGTTGCTCTGGGCCCTGATTCTAATTCATTTCGACAGTCGCAATTTCATTTCGACACCGCCATGACAGCCGCAGAATATAGCGATTCTTATTCATTTCGATATTAGTTACAACTGGGGATATTAATCTTATCATGTTGAGACTGCTCAGAATTTGGGTTGGCGCTCCCGTTTATTGGAACTTGTTGATAGTCTGGGAAAATTATCGAAAAAATGCCATTTTTGGGAAAAATTATTTACCAGCTATTTTATTGCTAAAATCGAATCTTAAGATTGCATTTACAGTGCGTCCATAAAGTAACGCATAAATTCATTATTTCGTAAACCAGCGACATTAATGAAAAATCCTGAAACGGGTCGATTTTTATTTTTAGATTCAGATTTTTTGGCATATATATCATACTAGTGACGTCATCCATCTGGGCGCGATGACGTAATCGATGATTTTTTTAAATGAGAATGGTCATGTGATAGCTCATTTGAAAGGGTATTCAATTCTCTATTCACTAATATAAACATTTACCTAATTATTTATACAGGGTGTTCAAAAAACATTTTTTTAATTAAAATAATTGAAACAAAAAGAAGAATGTACGTAATTTATTTAATTCAAAATACGTTTTACTGTTGTCAGAAAACAGGAAAAAAATGTTTATTTGAGAAATAAATATTGTTTTTTGCTTAAATTCAATATTAAAGCTGCCACCCACCTGTCGCTTGGCAGTTTGAACATTTCGTTTAAGCGAAAATCAATGTTTATTTGTCAAGTAAAATTTTTTTCTGTTTACTGACAGTAGTAAAATGTATTTTGAATTAAATAATTACATTATATTCTTCTTTTTGTCTCACTTATTTTAATTAAAAAATGTTTTTTGAACACACTGTATAAATAATTATGTTAATGTTTATATTCTTGGATACAGAATTGAATACCCTTTTAAATGAGCTATCATATGACCCCTATTCTCATTTAAAAAAATCATCGATTAAGTCATCACGCCCAGATGGATGACTTCACTAGTATGATATATATGCCAAAAAACCGTAATTTAAAAATAAAAATCGACGTGTTTCGGGAATTTTCCTTAAAGTAACCACTTTACGTAATAACGAATTTATGCGTTACTTTATTAGTAATATGGGGTATGACAAGTCCGCAGAAAGTGTGTTATTTTATTTATAAACAAATTAGCACTTCTAAATCTTCTTTATTTTTCAATTAGTGGTCTGTAACTCCTAAAATTTTTCCTTTGAGCCAAAAACACTCAAATAAAAATTCACCGTAATTTAGTTCTGCACAAAGTTATTTTTTTTCCGATTTCCTTCAACAAAAATTTTACTCAGAAAATCCGAGTTTTCCCAAAAAATCTGCAATTTTCAATTAAAATTTTAGGGAAGTACCTAATTATTTATCAATAATTAAATAATTGATGACATGAAAGATTTATTATAGTAGATTATACAGAGGGGCTAAATTATGGAATAAATTCATTTCTTTAAAACGGACGATTTTGGAGCAAAATCCCGAAAGAGGTCGATTTTTATTTTTAAATTACAATTTTTTGGCATATATTTCTTACTAGTGACGTCATCCATCTGAGCGTGATGACGTAATCGATAATTTTGTTAATGGGAATAGGGGTCGTGTGGTAGGTCATTTGAAAGGGCGTTTAATTCTCTATTCAGTAATATAAACATTATTATCATTAGGTATTTATACAGGGTTGCCAAAACAAATTTTTTAATTAAATTAATTGGCGCAAAAAGAATGTATGCAATTTATTTAACTCAAAATACATTGTACTGCTGTCAGAAAATAGAAGAAAAGGTTTATTTCACAAATAAGCATTTCTTTTCGCTTAAATTAAATCACAAACAGCCTCCCTCCTACCTATTGGCAGTTTGAACATTTAATTTAAGCTAAAAGCAATGTTTATTTGCAAAATAAACATTTTTTTCTATTTTCTGACAGCAATAGAATGTATTTTGAGTTAAATAAATTACATGCATTCTTCTTCTTGCGTCAATTAATTTAATTCAAAAATTTTTTTGGCCTCCCTGTATAAATAATGATATTAATGTTTATAATACTGAATAGATAATTGAACGCCTTTGTAAATGAGCTACAACACGAACCCCTATTCCTATTTAAAAAAATAATCGATTACGTCATCACGCTCGGATGGATGACGTCACTAGTTTGAAATATATGCCAAGAAATTTAATTTAAAAATAAAAATCGACCTGTTTCGGGATTTTTCTCTAAAATCGTCCATTTTAGAGAAAATGAATTTATTCCATAATTTAGCCCCTCTCTGTATATCAGGAGACCGGCGACAATCTAACCAATAGTTTAGCAATAATTAAAATGTTAATTAAAAAATTTCGGTCGAAATAATAACCAGAAAGATTATGATACACCAGAATAACTATGATTTTCGTATAAAAAGGCACTATACCTATTCAACGTTCCTTACAGGATTGAAATTGGACCATTTGAGCGGTCTCAGGAATGTTATAAAGAAACAATTTTTTGGCTTATAAACAAATAGAACCCCTCAGAAAATATTAGATTTAATTAAATTAAGTTAACGCTGTTGAAAAGGGCACGGCTTCTGTGTCCTTTACGAAGAAAAACAAATTGAATTGCGAGGAGTGATTCCAGGTATAACCGGTCAAATTTGACCGGCATTTGCGACAGAGTTATAAACAACAGGATTTTAATCTTTGAACCATTAGATACCTTTTAATTCCGGTCCTCTTTGTACATACAAATTTTCATATCTTCAAGACACTTATAACAAAAAAGATTTATGTCACTGTCACCAAATTATTTAATTATTGATAAATAATTACTTCCCTCAAATTTTAGTTGAAAATTAAAGATTTTGTTTGGAAAACCCGAATTTTCCGAGGAAAATTTCCGTCGAAGGAAATTGGAATAAATTATCAATGTGCAGAATTACTGTCAATTTTTATGTGAGTGTTTTGGTTTAAAGTTAAAATTTTCGGAGTTATAGAGCAATAATAAAAAAAGATTTCGGAGCACTAATTTGTTTATAAACAAAATAGCACACTTTCTGTGGACTTTGCACAGCTATATTACTAATATAGGAAGTCTTAAGATTTGATTTCAGCATGTCCAGCAATAAAATAGCTGGTAATTAACTTTTCTTGTTTTTTACTAATTTTCCCAGATTATTACCTTACATCTTTCATTGAGTTGATGATTCATGTTGTGGACATTCTCAATTATTATATTTCTAATTTAATACTATTCTATCTAATTCCTCAAAACAAGCAAATTTCAATTAAACCCAGCTATATTTTAATACCTTTTGCTTTAGTTTTCCTTGCAAGAAATAAACAAAACACATCTAAACTAAACCTAACCTCGCTTTTGGCCAATCATTCATCTCCGTGTCAAATAATTTCGACAGTCGAAATTATAATATCAACACCCTTTTTAAAGTCGCTATTAATTTCGATAGTCGCTATTTCATGACGTCACTTCGTTAGTTCAACTAAAATCCACAAGGCTCGCACAATCGCATTTCAACCGTCGCCATATTGAAAGCGACTTGTTTAGTGTCGAAATTTGATTTAGAATCAGGCCCCTGGTTGAAGATAAGCGAAATTATGAATATGTGGCTAGAGTACTACACACTCATCGCTATACCATCCAAAGGGTAGTGGAACGTTTTATACAAACTGGAACAAACAAGCGTAAAGTGGCAGGAAGCGCAAAACTACCGCTTTAGATGATCGTTTTATATGAGTCAACGCTTTGCGGGATTGTCATTTAACAGCGGTGCAAACAAGAAATCAGCTTCAACAGGTTTGAGGCAATAATGTAAGTATATTTACAGTTCGTCTAAGATTACATGAATTTGGTTTGCAAAGTTGCAGACCAGTAACTGGGCCCAAATTACTTCCACGGTACAGAGTGGCTAGACTACAATTTTCCAGGGAACATTTACATTGGAATTTAGGACAATGGAGTAATGTTCTTTTTATGGATGAGTCGAGATACTGTCTTCACTCATCAGATAGGAGAGAACGAGTATGAAGTCAAACTGGAGATAGATTTGCGGAGTGCGCTTTCAGTCCCAGCGTTAGCCATGGTGATGGTATGGGCAGTAATATCCCGAGAGCCGCACACTGAATTGGTATTTATTGAGGGACGAGTATGAAGTCAAACTGGAGATAGATTTGCGGAGTGCGCTTTCAGTCCCAGCGTTAGCCATGGTGATGGTATGGGCAGGAATATCCCGAGAGCCGCACACTGAATTGGTATTTATTGAGGGTTCGTTGACTGCACAGTGGTATATTGAGGAAATTTTAGCGAATCACGTAGTACCCTTCTCTCAATATATCGCCGATGATTTTCTATTAATGCACGATAATGCGCGACCCCACTCTGCAATGTGTGGCACGCAATATTTAAAGGAAGTTGGTATTAATAAAATGAACTGGCCAGCGTGTTCGCCAGATCTGAACCCAATAGAGCACGTTTGGGACATTCTTGGTAGAAAAATTAGAGGTCGCAAAGACGCACCAGCCTCAATTAACGAACTTCGCTGCTCTAGAAAAGGAATGGCAAAATATCCAGCAAGATGATATCTGCACCGCAACCTCATAGACAGCATGATCCGACGTGTACAGGCAGTTATAGAGGCTAGGGGAGGCAATACAAAGTATTAAGTTATTTTTTAGTAGTCTTTCTTTGTTATTTGCGTACTTAGGTCAAGTTACATTTAAGTTGTTTTTTTTTTATGTTTTGTTATTGTTATCATTGTTCATTAAAACCAAGATCATGTGGTTGCTTTTAATCATTATTTAAATACAATGCTTCAAAGTCACCAAAGCCCCCATCTTCGTATTACAAATTAATGCAAAAGATAATGGTAATAATAATTGGAAAAGTCGTAAATTGTGGGTGGCAAAGTCATTTCGCTCCTAAAAATGAACCAATCCATATTTTCACATAAAACAAAAAACATAATACTTAGAAGACACGGTTCCAACAAAAAAACAAGGTTTTACGAAAATCCGCCAACGGAATTATTCCATAGGATGTTTCAAAGTTAGGATAAACATTGTAACTCAAAAACTACGTGACCGACCTACCTGGCATTTTGTATATATTTTATTTAGACATATCTTGAGGCAACGCTGTCGAGATATTTTTTTGTTTTATGCTTATTTTTTATTTAACAATAATAAATTTGTTAATTTTCACACTTTTTTACAAAAAAATCGTTGTTTTGACTTCCTGAGTGATATCAAATAAATTTCATAAATGTCAATAGTGTCAAAATTGCATAATTTAGTGGAGTAAACTTGCCTGCGGTTGGACTAATTACAAATAAGCATTACAGTAATTTTAATTACTCCTCCTAGTTTAAAAACAGGCAATAGTTCTCTAATCGTATGCTGTTTCAATTAAAATTTTCATTTAACTCAAAAATGTATACCTACTTACCTCCACTGCGGTGGCAGATTTAGATACCTATTGAGAGCACTCACATCTCCCATATTGAAAATCAAATACAAGCTTTCGAAATATGGTCTACTCTCAACTAAAAAATTATTGGATATTTCTTGTTTTGAGCTTTTTTCGAGATTGTCAAAGTAGTCATATGTGCACAATAACCTCTTAAGACATTCTTGAAGGTGGGTGTTGTTTATATGAGGATCATAAGTATTAATTGCTTCTTCACAGCATCTAAAAAATATATGACAAGCTGAATTACAATGAAAGATATTCAATTTTTTAAAAATCACTTCATAACATTGGCAAGTTCAATTAAACTATCTCCAATACACTTTACATTTGAACCGTGTCATTCAAAGTTCCAATAATGTTTTATGAATTTGTGGACTACAAAAACTGGCAATACCGTCCACCTTTCTATATCGGCCAATAGTTCTTCCATTCTTAGTGGCCGTTACTGACAGGTTTCACTAAATATTGTAACTCACCCCTAAAAAAAACTTAAATGTTTTGATAGCATGTATTATTATAATTTTTTCAAATAAAATTGTAAAAATAATAAAGTTTTTGTATTTATTCTGTATTATGTAATCCTACTAGCAACAAAACATACTTCTCTCAATTGTTAATTAAAAAACTTTTTGTAAAATAGATTATAGTCAATTTTTGTATTATTACAATATTAAATATTACAAAAAAATATTGTGTCATCATCTTGGGTGCTGACAGATCACCGTCATGCACTAACATATTTTTTCTAAAAGTGTTGTGTAGCATAATGTTAAGAGTATAAAAATTTAGCGATATACTATACCTATAGGATGAATAAGTAAGAAATCTAATAATGGGTTGCAATATAACTATTTGGTGGGGTCTTGAAACATTCTGAATAACCATATCCTGCCTTACAGCTCTTAATCTATCTAATATAAAGTCATATTTGACCATCCATGGTACTTCTTTGTTACTTATAACTCTAAAATAAAATAAAATATCAAAAGTTTTCCTGGTTACTAAAGGACTAAGGCAAGGATGCTGTGTATCACCAGTATTATTCAATATTGATGAAACCCTGAAACAGTGGAAGAAGAAGTGCAATGGAATGGGACTACAGATAGGAGATACAATACTCTACATGCTGCACTATGCAGATGACCAAATTGTAATTGCCTTGGACAAGAAAGATCTAGAATATATGGCAAGGAAACTAATAGAGGAATACAGAAAATGGGACCTAGTGGTAAAAACACAATATCTCACTATGGAACCTGGAAAAGGAGATAATTGCAAGCTGGAATAAATATGTATAACTGGGAATGAAACTAACGAGTACAGGATGAGACAGTATAGGATGAGACAAAGAAAGAATAGTAAAGGAAAGACAGATGATAGGAATCCTGAATTCAGTACTGTGCCAAAAAAATACAGGGTGTTAGTAAATAAGTATGAAAAATTTTAAGGGATAATTCTACATGAAAAATTAACACCAGTTTGCTCTATAAACATATGTCCGCAAATGCTTAGTTTCGGAGATACGGGGTGTTGAAATTTTTATTTCAAACTGCCAATTTATTTATTGCTCTAAGACCAGTTGAGCTATGAAAATGAAATTTGGTGAGTTTTAGGAGGTAGTTATTACGAGTTTTATGACATACAATTAAAAATTTTGTATTCATCATTGGCGTGCCTACGGGCAATGGTCTGAATTATTTTAAAGAAAAAAATCATACGCCACTGAGATATTTCGAATTAGAAATTATTTTTAAATTCCACGTCTAATTTATGATAAAAAACCTTTCTTGCCTTTTTTTCATATGATGCACCGTTTTTATGCAGAAAAATAAAACATCTTGGCACATATTTTTCATTTCTTAATACATCATCAAGAACTATCCAATATAATAATACTAAACTAGAACAATAACAGAAAATATTACTAATAAGATTTCAACTAGGTGCAAAGCTGCAAAAAATGTTTAAAATGATCTCCTTTACAGATAACATAAGAATTTTATATTCATCATTGGCGCGCGTACGGGTAGTGGTCTGAATTTTTTGAAGAAAAAAATAGTACGCCACTGAGATATGTCAAACTAAAAATCAGTTTTGAATTCCTCATTCAATTTACGACAAAAAATCTTTCTTTCCTTTTTTCATACGAGACGCCGTTTTTATACAAAAAAATAAAACATCTTAACGCTTACCAAGTATTTGAGGTAGTTTCCATATGCATAGAAACTTAGTTCAAATACTTTGTAAACGTTAAGATATTTAATTTTTTTGCATTAAAACGGCGCCACATATGAAAAAAAGGCAGGAAAGATTTTTTGTCGTCAATTGAACGAGGAATTTAGAAATGATTTTTAGTTTGACATATCTCAGTGGCATAATATTTTTTTCTTCAAAAAATTCAGACCATTACCCCTACGCGCGCCAATGATGAATATAAAATTCTTCTGTTACCTGTAAAGGAGATAATTTTAAACATTTCTTGCAGCTTTGCACAATATTTTCTGTTATTGTTCTAGTTTAGTATTATTACATTGGATAGTTCTTGATGATGTATTAAGAAATGAAAAATATGCGCCAAGATGTTTTATTTTTCTGCATAAAAACAGTGCATCATATAAAAAAAAGGCAGGAAAAGTTTTTTATCATAAATTAGACGTGGAATTTAAAAATAATTTCTAATTCGAAATATCTCAGTGGCATACTATTTTTTTCTTTAAAATAATTCAGACCATTGCCCGTAGGCGCGCCAATGATGAATACAAAATTCTTAATTGTATGTCATAAAACTCATAATAACTACCTCCTAAAACTCACCAAATTTCATTTTCATAGCTCAGCTGGTCTTAGAGCAATAAATAAATTGGCAGTTTGAAATAAAAATTTCAACACCCCGTATCTCTGAAACTAAGCATTTGCGGACATATGTTTATAGAGCAAATTGGCATTAATTTTTCATGTAGAATTAGCCCTTAAAATTTTTCATACTTATTTACTAACACCCTGTATAAGAGCAGAAAATACAAAACGAGTTTATAACACAATATCAAAATCAGTATCAACCTATGGAGCTGAAATCTTGCAATTAACCAAGAAGTACAATGCTAAATTACTAGCCACTGAGATTGGATTTTTGGAGGAGGTCAACAAGAAGATCTAGACTAGAACAAGTAAGAAATGACGTCATTAGACAATAAATGGGAATAGAACGATCATAGATGACACTGAAAGACAACAGCTAGTATGCTATGGAAAAATAAAACAAATGTAGGAAAGAAGAATCTCAAAAAGTGTTAGAATGGCCCCCACAGAAAAACGAAAATGAGGAAAACCAGCAACCACATGGATAAAAGGCATCTTCAAGGCGATGTCGGAAAGAAATTTTTAAAGAAGAGGGCTGCCACAACAGAAGAGAGTGGCGAGTAGGAATGAAAAGGCATATCAAAGGTTATTCAATACATTTAAGGCAGAAACGCATTAGAGAGTCACGGACTAGTCTAGTTCAGATTCTTTACGTTGTTTTTAATCTTCATGAACGCAGTTGGAATACTTGATACAATCTTTAATGAGAATCTCAAGTACTCAACTGTCTCGTTCCTGACTCTCTAATGCGTTTCTGCCTTTCATCATTTAAAATACGGTTTATCAAAGAAAACTCTAAGCACATACTCATCTAGTAAATAATTTATGGTCTTCAATAGCACATCAGGCGGTCTCAAGTTTCCAGAGATCAGAAAAGATTTCCCAGCTGCTGATCTTGTAAATTCTTTAACTACACGTTTTACATCAGCTTTTGGATTTTTATTATTCTCGGTTCCCGGAACAACTTCCAAAATATGAAGTAAACCTTGTCTTTCTCTCCTAAAAGCACTCATAGTTAAAAGATTTTCACAAATTTAATATAATATAGTCTTAAAATATTTATTGGAGGCAAATTATTAATACTGTTAAGAGCTTACAGTCTTGCTTCACGAAAAGGGCACATTTCTTTGCAAGTTCCAATTGTATAGACCTCATTATTACTATTATCCATTAGTTTTATAATTATTTTTTATTTTAGTTTTATTTATTTTCTAAAACTTAAATAAACAAAAATGACGGGTTATGTTGACATTGACAATTGCCGTTCAACTCACGTTCAACTGTTCAACCAAAATAGTTAAAGGCCAGTTTTTATGCGCTCTTCGAGATGTTTTCGAGGTCAGCGGTTTTTCTGCCGCCTGTCATGTTTGTCAACACCACAGAATAGTCAACACTAAAGTTGGATTTATAGTTTGACGTAGCGTAGACGTAGACGCAACGGAGACGTAAGAAACGGACTGGAAACGTAAGAAAATATTATGTCAATTTATAGTTCGACGTAGCGGAATTTTTGCGCATGAGTAGAAAGAGTAAACAATGACTTAATTCTAATTCAACAACAGCCTATAAATTATGCGAACAGTAATAAACAAACTTTGTGTTTATTTATTTATACTTATACTACTATTTATTATTATTATTATATTTATCTGTTTTGTGTGTTACATGGATTAGGAAATAAACGAAGATATGCTCATTGGTGCCGCATGCCGTGGGATTTCCAACTATTTTGTTTCATTTCTTATCTTTAAAATGTTTATTGGATTTACCTATCGTATAATATGTGTATATAACCCCGAATTAGGCTAATAAACAACTCATATTTATCTGAAATATTGAAATGACTCTATGATATATTTTTATTAAATTAATAACTTAACATCCATTGTATTCAAATAATTAACAAAATTCAAATATGTTGATAAACAACTTTATCTTTACAAAATTGATGAGGGCGTGTCCACTTTGGGTGACAGAACAAAATTCTTAATTTTGATTGGCCAGACGTAAGAAACGCACTGTAAAAGATGAAAGTTGGTCATCTCTTCCGTTATGTTACGTTTCTCTTATGTTCCGTCAGGCGCTTGCGTTCATTTATAAACAGGAGTACACAAAATTCGGTGTTGATCTTTTCCAGTGCGTCTACGTTACGTCTACGTCTACGCTACGTCAAACTATAAATCCGACTTAACAGCGATTTTCTGTCAGTACTGTCACTGTTCACTGTCAACAGTGTTGAGTGCTTTGAAATGGAAATGAAATTGTAATTTGTTATATTTTTGTTGTGAAAAGCTATGTCAGCTGTTTTTTAAACAAATGTATGTTCATTATGTGATGTGAAATTGGGATGCCACTAGATATTTAACAGGTAATTACGGAAAACGCTGAATTTTCGAAAGTTTCCTGGATTCCTGGAAACCCTGTTTCCCGAAGAAATCGATCCTTTCCTCCTTCCAGTTGTTATTACGTTTTGAGAAATTACTTTTTCGCCCCTAATTCTATTTTTTTAGAAATATACAACGAACAAATTGACGAACGTGATACAAAACTGGCTGTTTTGTGAATCATTTAATTTAATAAGTACTTCCTGTGCAAAGCATTTAATTTGATATTTTTAACTACCTAGGTTATTTTTAAAGCCAAAAATAATTTTAACACAAAATTTGTCCTATGCTTTTTTAATCCTGCAGTATTTTCTCCTAATATTTTAATGTATTTCATTCAAAATTCTTACACCACATCCATCTGGTTGTTTTTATACCAATAACATTTGTCCTAAATCTCAGAAAAGGTGTTAAATTTGTAATCACTTCAATTCTTACATTTAATGACCCCTCCGACCTTACAATATAAAATATTACTGTTTTAAAACAGTTATTTACACTAATAATTCTCTTATCTATTAGGTCAATCAGTGTTAATAGTTAGTTTAATAATACAGATATCAAATAGAAAATTTAAAAGGCGAATTTCAAATTCCAGGTAAGATACTACCAAAAAAGTGCATTGTTGCCAAATTAATAGATTTTTTTGGAAAATTAGGATATTTTTTTTATTTTTGAAATCAATATCTATTTGGGCATTGATTATTGTTTTGCAGTGCCAGTGCATAAGTATTTTTAAGATATTTATCATATCTATAGATTCATATGTATATCATTTAGTGAACTTTATGTGTCTTCAAATCAGTTTCACTTTTGTGTCAGGATATTTTGCTTTTCTGTTCCTATTGATGAAATCTCACATCCTCATTTAAGTAATTGGATTATCATTCATTATAACAAATGTTATAAATAAATAATCCAGTCATCTCAGATTTGACCTCTAAAAATCATACTAATAAGCTGAAGTTTGTTGAAAATGTCAATTTTGTGACCCCAAAAAAGATGCAAAAAGTTTGCCCCTCTACCCCCGGATTTTCTCCCTTCGTTGAGAGGGAGAGGGGTGGAGGAAAAAACAGAAAACATGGATTTAATAAGAATCTGTATGCCATAGAAAAAATGTTTCAAACAAGAAATGTAGCCAATAGTCCTGTCGCCAGGGGGGGTACAACAGCCTCCTGTATTCAGATGGACTTACCCAAGTTTTTATTATGTATTTTGGCCCGTAGAACACGAATTTTTTGGGTAACAGTTGATCCGGATGTCGATAAGATTGTTATAAACAAAGAAGTTGAGGAATTACATAACAGCGATTTCTCGCAAAGCAAAACATGTTTTTGTATTTTTTGGGCCATTCTAACCAAAAAATGCTCCTACAAGTTTTTTCGTAGGATGCATAGTTTTTGAGATAAATGCGGTTGAACTTTCAAAAAATCGAAAAATTGCAATTTTTGAACCCGAATAACTTTTGACTAAAAAATAAAATAGCAATTCTGCTTACCGCATTTGAAAGTTCAAGTCAAATTCTATCGGGTTCGAATATATACATTGCTAAAAATTTATGTGTTTATTGCTAAAAAAAGCTATAAACACATAGTGTTTCCTGTGCCTAATACATGCGTTTACATGCATGCTACGTAGAAATAGCCTCGCTTGCACTTGTACCTACTCTACCTACTCGTTCGATTTTAAATGAGAAATCATTGAAAACATCACTCCAGCACTAGGTGTTTATACTTTTGTTTAACAATAAAATAATAAATTTTTAGCAATGCAAATAACTAAAACCGATATATTTTGACTTGAACTTTCAAATGCGGTAAGCAGAATTGCTATTTTATTTTTTAATCAAAAGTTATTTGGGTACAAAAATTGCAATTTTTCGATTTTTTGAAAGTTCCACCGCGTTTATCTCGAAAACTATGCATCCTACGAAAAAATTTGTAGGAACACTTTTTGGTTAGAATGGCCCAAGAAATACAAAAACATGTTTTGTTTTGCGAGAAATCGCTGTTATGTAATTCCTCAACTTCTTTGTTTATAACAATCTTATCGACATCCGGATCAACTGTTACCCAAAAAATTCGTGTTCTACGGGTCAAAATACATAAAAAAAACTTGGGTAAGTCCATCTGAATACAGGAGGCCGTTGTACCCCCCCTGGCGACAGGACTACAAGATAATTGTTAACAAAAATGATTATTAGCTTTTGTGTAGAACGTACTGTTCTCTTGACATGAACAAATTGATGAATTTGATACAAAATTGCAAGTTTTGTGAATCATTTTATTAATTTAATAAGTACTTCCTGTGCAAAGCACTTATTTGATGTATTTAACTAGGTTATTTTTAAAGCCAAAAATAAAATTTAACACAAAATTTGTCATATCGATGGTGAAAGTTCCCAACCTCCTATGTCAATTTTTGGATATTTTGTTCTGTTACCCTTAAATTAAAGAGAAATATGTATTTTTACTGTTTACAAGCTCCTATGTTGTTATTTCATATAGGGGCATGTATAATTAGGGTTACCATACGTCCGGATTTCGTCCGGACAGTCCAGATTTGAAAGACATGTTCGGATTGGCGTCCGGATATGAGAAATGTCCGGATTTTTTTCTTTACTAAAAAAAATGGAAAACACTTGGCCCAACGGTGGGAAATTTCATTCTGCGCAGCTCCTAGTTAAGTTGGTCGCACTGCTTGTCATGTTAAAATATAGAGTCGGCTAAGAGTGTTAACCTGCTAACTCCATTTTTCACTGTGAGTGATATTGTGCTATTTTCTGGGTCTGTGTACCTTAATACACCACCCCACAAACCCGTCGACACTAATGTAGTTTAGAAATAACTATCTCTAAACTACACTGGAGCCAGCGGACTTGTGATACAGTGTATGAAGGTACACAGACCCAAAAACCACCCCAATATCACTCACAGTGAAAAATGGAGTTAGCAAGTTAACACTCTTAGCCGACGATAGGTGTATATGTATTTTAAACTGGCAGATATTTTCGATGTTAGTTGCACATTGTAGCGAAACAGCTGTACTTTTAATTGTGCCATATGCATTTTGCATATATGTACAATGTAGAGGTAGCAACACAATCAAATTCACATTTTACATTTTCTACAACCTCTTGGACTACCCCTGTCCGGATTTAGCCTTAATAAATTATGGTAACCCTGTCTATAAGCCAATTACAGTGGAACCCCGATAAGTCGGCCCTCGATAACCCGGAAGTCCTGCTAACCCGGACCGATTTTCATCAGATAAACATTTTGATTTTCAATATTTTGTATTTTGACAACGACCCGATTTGGGCGTCGCGAAACGTTAATAAAATTATTTTTCAATTTAATTGTGGCTTATTTCCCATCAAAATAGTTAATTATCAGACAAACCTTTCAACAATAAAAATGTATGTAATATAATATTTGAGAGATAATGTGTATGTGTGTAATTTGAACTATACGACAGTAAAAATGACTCATAGCACACGCCGCAGAAACAACAGGAACCTGTCTGTAGTACCTATTCCTTTTTATTTCAAACTGTCTTAGCATTGTTTAGGAAAGACTATTTAAAAAATTATTTTATAAACAATGGTCTTTAGTTTTCACTGTTCTTAAATAACATTACATCGTTGTGACTGTATTGTGTGTCTTGTATTGTTCGCTTCCGTTTGCTTACGTTTGTGTTTGGTGTTTTTTTTTTAATAATTTTGATGTGTAGGTACTGTGCATATTTATAAATATATTTCATGTTATTTCAATTCTAACGGAGTTTATCTGTAAGTATACCGTATTTTATTAATTTTTACCATATTCTCCGGCTATCTCGGATTTTCGATAACCCGGATGGGCCACGGTCCCGATTAATCCGAGTTATCGAAGTTCCACTGTAATTAAATAACGACATAGGAGCTTGTAAACAGTAAATATACATATTCTCTTTAATTTAGGGTAACAAAACAAAATAGCCAAAAATTGACATAGGAGGTTAGGAACTTTCACCATCGATATGTTTTTTAATCCTTCAGTTCCTCTGAAGATTTCAGTGTGTTTCATTCAAAATTGCATGACATCCATCTGGTTGTTTTTATCCCAATAACATTTGTTGTAAATCACAGAAAAGGTGTTAAATCGATAATCACTTCAATTCTTACATTTAGGGCCGGTTGTTCGAACGCTAATCAAAAATGATCATTATCAAATATTTAATTACTGTCACCAACTGTCAATGTCAACTGTATTTGGGTTGCTGAAAACATAATTATGGATTACAATTATGAAATTAGTTAATCAACTATGTTAATAATTGTTATGTTAATTGATTAACTAATCTCATAATTATAATCAATTATGTTTTCAGCAACCCAATCAAAGTTGACAGTGACAGTTGGTGACAGTAATTGAATATTTGATAGTGATCATTGTTGATTAGTGTTCGAACAACCGGCCCTTAATGACTTCTCTGACCTTACGATGTGGTATATTATGGTTTTAAAATAGTTATTTACACTTAAAATTCTCTTATTCATTGGGTCAATCATTGTTAATAGTTATTTAATAATACAGATATTATATAGAATATTTAAAAGGCGAATTTCAAATTTTAGATAAAATACTACCAAAAATAGTTCATTGTTGTCAAGTTAATAGATTTTTTTGGTAAAATTATATTTTTTTGATATTCTTGAAATTAGATTCTATTTGGGACAATGATTATTGTAATACAATAAATATTTTTTTAAGATTATTATCATATTCACAATTCATATCTGTATTAATTAGTGAACTTGATGTGTCTTCAAATTGTAGCTTCACGTTTGTGTAAAGTTTTTTGGCTTTTCTATTCCCATTTGACATCTCACTTGCTGCTTCATTGGGTTATCATTCTGTAAGAGCAAATGATCAATAATTTTTGTTTTTATCGCATTTCTTGCATAATTGATTTTTTATATACATTAGAAAATAAACAAAATATCCAAACGCAAATTATATTACCCAAAGATCCCATATAACTTTATTTTATTTTCGAGAAGGAAAAAATGCCAAAAAAGTACTTGTGTTATTAAAATGAAGCAGTTTTAAATGTTTTATATCATTTGTAATGTGAAAGTTTCAATTTACCGTTTTTTAGGCATGTTTCAAATGACTTATATTTGTTACTAAAACTGAAAATCGAAATTTCATCTAATAAGTTTTAAATATTACGCTCTAATAATGGAAATTTCATAGTGACTGGTCATTGGAAGTGTTGGAAGTGTATTGATCCCTTGAGAATAGTAAAAAATGCAAAAAACACGCAACATTTTTTTTTATTTAACAGCTTTATACAATCTCACTTAATTTACGGCAAAATGCAAAAAGTACATACAAAAACTGCACTCTTGATGTTTAAATCACATTTTGATTTAAGGACACTTCGATAAAAAGTTATGGATTTTTTACTGTCAAGCTGATACAACTTTATTTCAATTCACTTCAATTCTTACATTTAGTGACCCCTGCGACCTTACAATGTGAAATGTTACTGTTTTAAAATAGTTATTTACACTTAAAATTATCTTATCTATTGGGTCAATCATTGTTAATAGTTATTTAATAATACAGATTTTTGTACATTGAGAATGATTTGGTAAAATCGTGCGATTTTCCGAAAATAGACACCTTTGACAATCAGAAAACTCGAAGAGCACCTGCATTATAAATATTTACTTTATTATAGATAATATAATCAAAATTTATAGAATTTATATTTGAAATGTTTCTTTTTATTTATGATTGATTATTTTATTTCTATAAAATAAACAATTTTTTTCTTGCTCTTCACTTTTTCCGGGGGCCCGCTCTTCACTTCTTACCGGGGCCCGTTCATCCCTCTCGGCGGCCCTGATCCAAAGACAAATTAAATTGCCAAAAGATCGCATATATATTTTTATTTTCAAGAAAGAAATGATGTCAGATACAATAATTCCCCACAATTTTTTGAGAAAAACTGTTATTGTATAATATATATTTTTGGGTCTGTTGATTTGTTTTTCTTCGCTTTATTGTTATAGGGATAATCGGATAGTAATAAAATTCTATTTGTGGGTTTTTAGTGACAAGTTTCAGCGTGATAAATCATAATTTACATACATAATTGAATATCACTCGGTTTTTCCCGTGTACATTTGAACTAGAAAAACACCAAATTTTCGCTTATAAAAAAATATTAAAAAATAAACGGAAAACTGATTATTACTGAAGTGCATATTTACTTTATCATGAATCACAGTGTGAATGGTGCAATATTGCACTATTTGCGGCGCATAAAAACCTTTTAACAACATCAACAAACATTAGATAACCACAAAAGCCGCCTATCGAGTAAGTCATAACAATTTAATGATTGATATTGTGGTTAATAAAGGATTATTTAATAACGTTTCAAGGTAAACCGGCAAAAAACGAGTAGGTATATCAAAACAAATATCATTTCGCGTTTGCAGGAAATTATCATAGATTAATACAGAGGTGATTGCCTTATTTAGCATGACTAATCGCGTATATTCCGAAACAAAACATTTCGACCTGTTTATTGGTGAGTTTTGCATTTTTTACATTATACTCCATGCCATGCATCATGCATACTGATAAGAATTTGGGTGATAGTAGAGGTGGGAGGAACGGAACAGGGAATGGGATCAGTGAGACCTTTAGGGAATGCAATCTAGAAGTAATATGGACAAATCGTTTTAGTCCAGGCGGAATTTATCGAAAAGCATATCATAATGGACATTTTTCATAGGAGTCTACTGTTTTGCTGAAATCACTTCAGGATGTATTAGCCCGGGAGGCGGGAGGTAGTGTCAAATTTAACCGGAGCATTTTAGCATGGTTGGTTTCTTTTTATTTAGTTATGTGTTACAAAGCTTATTAACAAATGATGTGTCAGCTGGCCCAAAACCGGAGATTTTAGACAAGAAAAGGTAAAATGTGAAACTTGATGGAAAAAGGCTACAACTTACCTAGCTACTGGCTTTCACCTAGACGACTCGGGTTCAATTCCTGGCCCTGAAATTTTTTTTTGTTTTTAAAATTCACATTTTGATTTGAAAAATAATTATTTTTTGATAATACCACGTTTTTATTATTTATACGACACAATATAAAAAAGACTGTATGTCTTTTATAGAATCGTAAGCTATGCATTTGATCATAATATGATAATATTATTATGATTGACCTCCTTAATAAACAAAGTTGTTTTACATAATCCTCTGAAACTTCCTGAGTTAGTACGACCAATCTAAGTGAAAAAGGGGGTTGCCCCCCCTCCGACGTTCTTTTTTATTTTTTTGGACCCTAATTTTTCACTTTTCTATCACCAACCCCTTTAATATAAATATTTCCTTGTTCTCTATACTCTATAATATATAAAAATGAATGTTTGTATGCCCCTTATCGAATCGTAAACTATGCATTTGCTCATATGATGACCTCAATCAAAGTTGTTGTACATGAACCCGGGAAGGTTTCTGAATTAATAGGACCAATCTAAGTAATCATTATTTACGCAGACACTACAAAAACAATATTGTTTATTAGAAAAAAGTATACGCAATATTTTTGAGTATTTTTTTGGCCTTCTGGTAATTTTTAGGTATTTAACTTTTAAACACTATTTTTTAGTTCTAAGGCGGTACTAAGTTTGCCGGGTCAGCTAGTTAATAAAAAAATATAGTTTGGCAAATATTAAAAAGTATAAATCATTAATTTATGAATTTTAGATTGTAAGAAAAAAGCGTCATCTGAATATATATATATATATATGATCAAATAATAATAGCCTTTATAATAATAGCCTTTATAATAATAGCCTTTATTGCCCAACAGTTTCCCATTTACAGAGCAAATTTTACAATGATTTTTATAACAGCACATACGAATAAAGATACTAAAGTAAAGAAAAATAAAAGAATACTAAAATAAAGAAAGAAACAGAAAAAATAAAATACATAAATTTATAACTTACTTTCACACATTCAAAATATGTGCCCGTGATTTATTTTTAAGTTCACATTCGCTGCACGTGAATATATCACAAACACCTACTAATTTATTAGCATTACGGCACATTAGATTTAATGGTGATTTGTACAAAATATTAGTTTGTGCTCTGTTACATAAAAATATATTATTTTGTTGTCTGGATGTTAATCTAGGAACCCATATATTAATTTGTGAAAGTAACTTAGCACAATCTACCTTATTGTTTAACAATTTATGAAGAAATATGACAGAAGCTTGATTTCTACGCTTTTCTAACGAGACAAAGTCAAACTGATTGAGTAAGTTCAAGTAATTACAACCTCTAGGAGGATAAACTCCTGTCAGTTTAAAGCTTAAATGTTTTAAAAATTTCTTTTGAACTTTCTCAATAGTGGATGCATATTGAATGTATATTGGGTTCCAAATAATTGATCCATATTCTAATTTCGGTCTTATTAAACTATAATATAGTGAGGTTAGTACAAACAGGTTATGAAAATTTTTACAATTACGAGTAACAAATCCATACGTACGATATGCAGCATTGACAGTTACATTGATGTGTTCGTTAAAAGTAAGCTGTGAATCAAAATAAATTCCTAAATCTTTAACAGTATTACTTCTCTCCAGTACTGTATCGTCAATCGTATAACGATACATGACTGGATTATTTTTACGACTACATGTTAAAATTTTACATTTAGAAATATTTAAATAAAGGTGATTATTCAGACACCACTCCTGCAACAAGTTAACTTGCCCCTGCAACCTAATACAGTCATTTAAACAGGAAATGGACATATATAACTTCAGATCGTCTGCAAACATTAATTTGTTATCCTCAAGTACGTTACATAGATCATTTATAAAGATTATAAATAACAATGGTCCTAGATTAGACCCTTGGGGAACCCCACTTGTAGCAAGATAAGTGTCCGAACAAAAACCATTATAACAAACACACTGTTTACGTTGTGTTAAGTAGGATTGTAATAAATTATAATATGTATTATTGATACCCAGAATTTTAAGTTTCTGAAGTAGTATTGAATGGTTAATTTTATCGAAAGCCTTCGAGAAATCCGTGTATACCACGTCAACTTGTCCTCTATCGTCTAAATTTTCACATAGATACTGACTGAACACGGTTAGGTTGGTGACAGTTGATCGTGCGTTCATAAATCCATGTTGATGAACAGATATTATATTTTTAGCTGACAGATATATGCGGGAGTACACAACAGACTCAAAGATTTTAGCAAAATTATTTAAAATGGATATTGGTCTATAATTAGCGATGTTAGTACGATTTTCGGACTTGTATATAGGACAAACTTTAGCTGTTTTCCATACATCTGGAAAAACTGATGATTTTAGAATCAAGTTGAAAAGTGTACAAAGTGGCCTAGTTAGTACATGCAGGCAATCTTTCAATAGAAATGAAGGTATTTTGTCAGGTCCTGAAGTAAATTTATTCTTCAATTTTTTTCCAGCTGCTAAAATTTCAAGTCCACTAATAGGTTCACAACTGATATCTAAAAAAGTATTGGGATCAAAATTGAAATCTAAATTTCCCTCATGTATCTCAGGTAGAGAATACACACTTTCAAAAAATGTTCTGAATGCATTTACTATTGTCTGAGGAGTATTAAATATTTCATCATTATAAACCATTTGTCCAGGAATTCTAGAAGACTTTTTATTATTTACAAATTTCCAAAAAAATTTTGGTTCATCTTTTAGTTTCATTTGCACCGTTTGTAAATAAAGTGAATATGCTTCCTTAATTTTTTGTTTTACTAGTAGCCTAACTCTACTGAACTGTACGTAATAATCATTATTTTTGGTTTTTTTAAATTTTTTATGTAATTTAGCTTTTTCCTTAATAAGTTTTATGACCTCACTTGAATACCAACTAGGATATTTATGCTTAAAATTTTTATAAACTGGCACATGGCTATCAATGATTTCATAAAACCTATCATAGAAATTTTGCAATGCTTGGTTGACGTTGCTGAAATTTTCCAGAAAAGCCCAGTTGGTGTAAAAGAATTCAATATACATTGACATATAGTCGGCTTTTTTAAAGTTATAAGTTTTAGCACTCATGCTTGCATCAAAATTGTTTTGTTTAGTAAAGATAGCTTTAAGTTCAATTGATAAAGAGGGGTGGTACGCATCTTCGTGTACCAGTGGAAGAGCATCACGAGATACAGAACAATCAATATTTGAAACTATTAAATCCAGTAATTTATTGTGATTATTTGGAATATTGTTGTATTGTTTCATGTTATAAAACGCTAATAAGTTGTTAATGGAATTTGTTTTACGATCATTAAGATTATTTTGCACATAATTTGGGCAGTTAAAATCACCAATTATCATAACCCTAACCGAATTCAAAATATTTCAATCCTCAAGAACTTCTAAAAAACTGTCAAACTCATCAAGCGATATAGATGGTGGAATGTAAATAACTGCCAAATAAAAAGATTTGAAAGATATATACAATTTGCACACCAAGAAGTCGATTTCGGGAAAATTTTCAGCAAACAGTGACGTATCAACTAACTCAGACTTAATACTAGTATCTACAGCAAAAAGTACACCACCACCACAAGTTAACCCCACTTGATCAAATTTACGATCACTTCGATAAACTTCATAGTTACTCGGAAATAATTCACTAGAATTTACTTCCGGTTTCAACCAGGTTTCACTTAATGCTACAACACTATATTCGCAATCACTCACACTTGAAGAGAACATGTCTATTTTACTGTTAAGTCCTCTGACGTTTTGATAGTAAACTTTGATTTCTTCGTTACAGATACTGTTGGGTTGACTTAGTTTAAAGATACTATTTTTGGAACATCGTTGATATATTTTATCCGACAGTTAGTATCACCAGAGTTTTTCCTATCGTATAGCTCTTGTTTAACTTTTTTATAATATTCTAATTGCCGTCTAGTACGATCCGCAGAAATCCCTATATTTTTGTAATTTTTCTTTGCTTTAAGTTTATTAGAGTTTATTAATATTTTCCTCGCAATATCTTCATTTTCAACTGTAATCTTAATTGGCCTATTTTTTGACTTATCGGCAGTACCCAGTCTAACGATACTCATATTAATGTTTGACAGCTCTGGAGACAATGCAGTTAGTATACTTGAAATAACTTCTTTATCGTAATTAGCTTGTTCTTGGGATGGTGTATTTTGTTCCGGTTCAGCAACATTAAAGAACATGACATTTTTCTTACGCTTTAGTCTATCGGTTACTTCCGATACCAAATCTTCAAAATCTACAGAAGTTTCGGTTTTAGCTTTTTCTGCATTTAAGTCTTTTATGTCTTTCTGGAGTTGAATAATAAGGGCCTTTAATTCATTGAGATCTTTACCAATACCTCTACAACCCACACATGTCCAATCACATCCTTTATTACCATTTAGAATACGTACTTCATTTGAAGTAATATCAACACAGGAATGTTTATAGGTATCCTTACAAACACAGCATGTAACCATAAGGTGGCCATCAAATGATAATTCACAACATTTACAAGCAATTTTTGAAGGCATCTTGGATATACAAATCCGTTAGGTAGATAGCAAGAGATACGCCACTGGTAAATTATCAAAGCAATTAAATTGCTAATTGATAAGAAATCGTGGAAATCAAATGCAAAGTTTACGATTCTATAAAAGACATAGGTACAGACTGTTTTATATTGTGTCGTATAAATAATAAAAACGTGGTATTATCAAAAAATAATTATTTTTCAAATCAAAATGTCAATTTTAAAATACTTTCGGACAGTTTATTTGTATTTTATTTAAAGATTAAATTAATTTTTACTTACTACTTTCCAAAAATTTTTATTAAAACAATACCAAAAATTAAAAAAAGATTAGAAAACACCAGGATTCGAACCGGGGTCCTCTTGATCTCCAGTCCAACGCTCTACCACTGAGCTATACCCTTTTGTTTATCCGGGCTACAAGATTTCTCAGACATAGTGACAAACAGACGGAGTGAATTATAAAATACTTTAAATATTATTACTTATTATCTTATTCCCGAGGTAGACAAGTCCAAATACACAAAAATTATAAGAATAGTTACCTATTTATGATACAAATGTTAAAAGTACAATTTTAAGGCACGTATGTGAAAGTTTCCTGTGAAAGATTCGCTTCGCTCATTCTGCAATTCACATAAGTGCCTTAAACATATACTTTTTAACACGTACCTATATCATACAATATTTTTTCTACAAACGTCTTATATATCAACAATTATAATTTATTCATTCTCAATTACAGGACAATACCTACAAAAACTTTTACTTGAACTTGACCGACATTCCAATTTTATATTTTTCTTGACATTACATCAAAACTGCCTATATATTGTCAATACGTAAATCAGAATAACATCTACTTTTATTTTTGTATATTCTAACAAATTTTAATAGTTTTTTTCTACAAACGTGTTAAAAATGCAATAATACAGTTTAAATTAAATTTTAAAAAACCTTTTAAACCACCTTTTTTTAAACCACATTTTACCTTTTCTTGCCTAAAATCCCCGGTTTTTTTGCCAGCTGACACATCATTTGTTAATAAGCTTTGGAACACGTAACTAAATAAAAAGAAAACAGCCATGCTAAGATGCTCCGGTTAAATTTGGCACTACCTCCCGGGCTATATCTTGCATCAATAATCACAATCACGATATGCGCTAGTCGCGCACCTCGTGCTTAAATTTTTGAAATACATCTATCTTTTTACGTCTATTAATTTTATTCTTTTCGTTTTTATAAAACAGGGGGCTCTGAGAAGCCTTCACGATGAACATCATGCGCAAATTGAGGAGCGGGGCCACCAACCCCTCTCCGGCATCATCTTCAGACTTAGGTGACTCCCCTTCGTCGCCGCATACTCAGTTGGGGTTGATGCACCTCAAGAAACTCTTCTCCGAGTATACTCATCCGCCACACCAACTCACCGAGCAGGAAAAGGACGACAAACTCTACAATATGCTGCCCCTCTTTTGCAAGGTAAGATACATTGCTAGCCTTTGAGATTTAGCCTTAAAGACGATACTTGGCTTTCACGACCTATAGCGAACATATAAACTCACTGGTTCACTCAATGATTTTCTCGCTCACCTTAATTTTTTTAACCGAGTCAAACAACCGCTGCTAAAGTTAAGAACGGGATTTGCAGAATCTATCATTGCAAGTGGTAATAGTAAAAAATTATCGGTATATTCGCACATGACATCATCTAAAGTCTCCATACCATTACGTCAAAAAGCTGATGGGTCTTTATGTTCTTCGAATAATGACTCTCTGAAATGTTCATCGTTATTTCCTTCTCAGGTTTTTACAGATCAACCTAATGATACCATTCCTCAAATAATGTGTCTACGTTTCCTTACAACCCTTGATAATATCTCTTTCACTTCGGATGCAATTAAACATCATTTATGGAAACTACGCTATAATTCATCAGCTGGATTAGATAGACTAACCTCCTTTTTCCTTAAACAATGTGCCGAATCTGTAGCCATTGCTAAATCCCCCATAATTAATCATCATCATCCAACCAATTCACTAACTATCCAAACTACACAAATTCTTTATTCACATTTAACTCCGTTTTTTTAAACTAATCATTCTAAGCCGGCCATACTTCTAGAACCTATTAATAATACATAAATAAAGAAGACCAAATAATGTCAATCACCAAATTTTAATTAGGGTGGTGGTTAGGAGGTTGCTTCCGATCACTTTTTCGCTGAAAAAAATAGGAACTGACATTCATTTCATTATAAGTCACTTAATTTTTGAGCTAGAGACTTTTTTTATTTCTTGAGATAGATATTTTTAAATACTTTAAATTAGTTTGAACAAGTTACCCTCGAAAAATGCATAGTTTTCCCGTCTTTTGGCTTTGAAACTACTATTGTATTTAGCATTTGACGAAGAAGAGCTAACATATAATAAAGTGTAGCTGGATTACTATTGGTCTTAAAGAAAATTAAAAAAAAACGTTTGTTTATTTTTTTAAAAGGTACATTTTTGTTAAGTAAAGTTGTTTTGATTAAACGAAAACTTTTGGAGTTATTAGCAGAAAACTTATTAAAAACATTGATTTTTTCGATATAAAACTAACACTTTCGATAGCGAATAAATCGAAAACTATTAATTTTATCAAAAAAATGTATAGAACGTTTTTTGCTTAAAATGAATGTTTTTACCAACTTTGCGGTCAAAATATAATAAAAAATTTCCACCCCTGAGATGGGGTGGTAACCTCCCCCATGGTAAAAGCGCCTTTCGGCATCATATAGATTTTAATCCTTGGACTATCCACTACTTATTCTCAAATTTTCAAGCAAATCGATCCATTCTGTAAAAATTGCGAAGTTTTGTCCTATTTTAAGCTTCATTACTTGGACTAATGGGATCCCAGCTCGAGACGCCATGCCGAAGCAGGACCGGCGCTACATCATAATGATATTTTTCTTTGTTTTTGAGAATAATAGGAGCTCGCTCCTCTGCCCAAACTTATTTGTTTTATAATAATAATAATAATAATAATAATTTCGTAGGTATTTGGTTCAAGTCCCACTTGCGACATGAACGAAAAATTCTGGGACATTTTGGCGTTCTGCCAGCAGGTATCGCTGCTGATGGTTTCCGAAATACGCAAAAGAGCCTCGAATCAAAGCACGGAAGCTGCCAGCTGCGCCATCGCGAAATTTCTCGAAATAGAAAACTGTGAGGAGTCCAGCAATGGTTGGATGTTGCTTTCTACGCTCAATCTGCTAGCCGCTGGAGATTACACCTTGGTACAGGTTAGTACCATTTAGAAACCATAGTCATATAATCAGCCCTATTCTGTAACTTTTAACAAATCAAATAGAAATGACCAAGTCGAATCGTAATTACCCGAAATCGGAATGTTTGATATATATCGCGTCATTTTCGTGTTTGGATTGGCATTCTGTAACTCACATCGTAAGCAGGTTAAATAGAAATCGGCAATTTCTATTTCACGCGGTCAAGAGGCGGTGACAACCCCGCATTGTCAAGCGGGGGTGAAACCCCGCATTGTCAAGCGAAATTGTGTTCTGTGACCTGTTTGTTGCTGGTTCTAAATTTGAAATACGACACCGTTGCCATATCTTCAATTTTTCATACTATCACATTACATACCGTTACATTTTTAAAGATAGTTTTGAAATAACAAAAAATAAACGTTTTGAAAAGTAAACAATAAAATATTAGTGTAAATATTGGACACATAAACCTCAAAAGATGATAAATGGTTTTAAATTAAAGTTAATTAATATTGTTATAAAAAAGAAGATAAACTGATAAATAAAAAAGATAAATGAGGATAAGATGTACGATGTAAGATATTACTAATAATTATTCAATCTTAAGATTGGATTCCAGCTAAAATAACTTATAAGCAACTTTTCCCAAAAACAGCGTCTTTTCTATAATTATTTTCTTTTCTATAAGCGTTGATTGATACAAATACAAGTAAACTGATATAATATATTTATCAATCAACGCTATAAGTCTCTATTTATATTTTAAACGTTCTTGTACAATCTATTCTTGTACATTATGCCATTGATTAAAATTGTACAAGAAATAAACAAAAAAAGTTTGGCAACACTGTGACTGGCAAACATTCAGCATTCAGAATCTGAATTTCGGATGCCAAATCAATTTTAAGGTTAGGTTTGATGCGTACTCGTACATCTAAATTAAATATACAATTCCCTAAGTAAATACCACCACAGACTAAAAATTAAGCAGATACAAAAGGTAAAAATACTATAAATAATGATAAATAAGTAGTAATAAATTATTTTTAGTAGATATAAAATATAAACGTCAAAACAAAATACAGTGCGCTTGCGTCAAGCACAATTCCGATTATCGAAATCTAATTTCGACAGGGTAAATGGTGTCGAAGTCATTTCTATTCACTATTCCGATAGTAGAGATTCCGATGGAATACCGATTTTGACTATTTCTATTCAACTTGGCCACTTCTATTCTATTTTCCTGACTTCTATCATCGAAATGAGTTACATAATAGGCATGATTATCTATTGAGAAATTCACACCTAGAATGCAGTACAGTTAAGATAGGGAAATACATTTCTAATGGGGAATAAACGCACAGGGTTGTCGGTCTTCACCAGTTGTTGATTGCTCTCTCAAGAGCGTCGCACAGGAACTGTGGCAACACTGAATGCGCATTCTTATCTTAACCGTACTGCAGTCCCAATGTGAATTTCACGTTAGACAGCGCGCTGCAATCTAAAATTGTTACCCCAGTGCAACAGAGAAAAGTGGTTTGTATTTCGGGTAGGCATCTCTTTCTATTCGACGGGGTTTATCCAATGACGTTGGGTTTATCGACCACGTGATTTCCCACTGCCGCCGATTAGAAAAAGTAAAAGTAGAAGATGAACTAACTAACCCAATTGAAGCTGGCAATGTGATAAGACGGGGGGCTTCCATGAGTCCTTTATTGTTCAACCTTATCATGAATGAAATAATAAAAAAGTAAGAAATAAAAAAGTGTATCAAATGGGAGAAAAACAACTTAATTAAACAAAATAATCTGCTATGCAGACAATGCAATACTAATCTCTTATAGTGAAGATGATTTACAACGTAGTATGCTGCACCAATTTAATATAACCGCCAGAAAATTTAACATGTTAATTTCTCCAAAAAAAAATGCATGGTTATAACAGCAAATTTAATAAGATGTGGGCGGAACGCTGCGTGGGGAACAAAGGGGTGGAGGCAGGGTTGAATATAAAAATTATAAGGGGTTTTTGTGACGTTCGTGATCGAAATATTATGCGCTCCCAACACATGGGAGCGCATAAAATCACGATACTATGCTATGCCGATGATGCAGTACTAATTGCTGATAACGAGGATGACCTACAAAGGCAGCTCCACACTTTCAATATCACAGCAAATAAACTTAATATGAGAATATCAGTAGAAAAAACTAAATGTATAGTGATAAATAAAGAGCCGCGTAGATGCAAGTTAGAAATAGACGGCAAAATTGTAGAACAAGTAAAGAAATTCAATTACCTAGGAGTAGATATCACTAGTGACAGGAATATAAGAACAGAGACCACAACACAAGCAACAGAAGCGGCAAGAGTAAGTGGTTGTCTCCGAGAAACCATATGGAGAAACAAATATCTGACCACGGAAAGCAAAATAAAAGTATACAAGACAACAGTAAGACCTATCCTAACATATGCAGCGGAGACAAGGACCGATACAAGAAAGACGAAACAACAAATCAACAATATCGAAATGAAAGTATTAAGATCAATAGCGGGCATATCATTAAGAGACAGACAAAGCAACAAGTATACGAGAACGATGCAAAATTCAAAATATTATCAGGTAGATAAAAACAAGAAAGAAAACCTGGAACGAACATGTAAACCGAATGGAACCAGATAGATTAGCGAACATCTCTAAAAACAACAAGCCGTACAGCAGAAGACCCGTTGGAAGGCCGCCGAAAAGGTGGTACAGTCAACAACAACTGAAACAGAATAAGAGGCAGACAAACAGGAGTAATCCTAGTCGCGCGAAGAAGAAGAAGAAGACATTTGGGAATAAGTGTTCCATGACAGAACTAACTAAAATCTCCAGGGCGGAAACCAGAGAGGGGGACGAGAGTAGTTACAGGGGGTTAAAGACGCGGGTCTTATTATTTTTTTGTGACGCTCATGATCGAGATAGTGCACCAAAATTTGGGAATAACTAGGTCATGACGTGCAAAATCGCCAAGGGCGGAACGCTGCTTGGAGGACAAAGGGATGGAGGCAGGGGTGAATATAAAAATTATAAGGTGTTTTTTGTGACGTTCGTAATCGAGATAGTGCACCAAAATTTGGGAATAAGTACACCATGACATAACTACGTAAAATCTCCAGTGGCGGAAACCAGAGCGGGGCACGTGGATAGTTATAAGGGGTCAAAGTCGCGATTTTTATTATTATTTTTGTGACGCTTATGATTGAGATAGTGCACCAAAATTTGAGAATAAGTAAGTCATGTCGTAACTAAGCAAAATCTCCAGGGGTGGAACGCTGCGTGGGGGACAGAGGGATGGCGGGCAGTGGTCCGTTTTTTGTCCTCCACGGAAGGTTCCGCCCCCGGAGATTTTGCTTAGTTACGTCATGATCTACTTATTCCCAAATTTTCGTGCACTCGATAACGAACGTAACAAAAAGTCACTTACAGTTTTTATATTTACCCCTGCCCCCACCCCTTTGTCCCCTACGCAGCGTTCCGCCCTTGGAGATTTTACTTAGTTACGTCATGTAACTAAAATTTTGGTGCACTATCTCGATCCAGTAGGGAGACGATTAGAACGAAAACGTTAGAACGACAATTTACTGGAGGCACATTGAAAACACAGACAGTCTTGTCTATACAAACGGAAAAAGAAAATTAGAAAGAGATGAACTCTGGAAGAGAAAGTCGCACTGGTAGAACAATTTTAGATTGCAGCACAGAGTCTAGGTATTATATTGATATATCTGTTCGACACGAGTAGGGATGGTCACAAGCTCGACCTTAGCTCGGCTCAGCACGAGGTTCGGCTCGTTTCACGAGCCGAGCTTCGAGCTCAAGCCCGTTTGTTTTTTGCGAGCCGAGCTACGAGCCGAATCAATTTTTTTGAGCCGAGCCGAGCTTTCCTTAACGAGCTTGTCAATATTTTAGCTAATATGATAATAATTCATTTATTTCTGCTACGACGGATACTTTTGTTTGAGAATAAGTAATTCAGACTACAAATATGTATTTGCAACATAAAGTGTGTCCGTAAATTGCTACGAATGTTACATTTTACATTCATTATTATGTTTTCGAGCTCGACTTGGCTCGAACTATTCGAGCCGAGCCGACACGAGCTTAACCTGAAGGCTCGAAGTTCAAGCCGAGCTTCTATCTCGAGCTAGGCTCGAAATTTCGAGCCGAGCTCGAGCTTGTCAAAAGCTCGTTTCGGCTCGGCTCGATTCCATCCCTAGACACGAGTCTGAAAAATATTTGTACACTGTTTTCCTGAATTTTAGGTTATGTCAGAGGTTTCTGTACCTTCTACGTTAGTGAAATGTTTGTACCTGTTCTTCGACTTACCCGAACTCTCAGAAAAAGAAGCTAACACCAAAGATACCAATAGTGACTTTACTCCGAAGGAGAGAAGAATACTTTTACAAAAGATTTTCGTTCAAGTAAGTATATCTATGTTATAAGACAATGGGTCTATTGAATAAAAAGAAGTATTTGCTTTTACTTCCTCGTATTTAAGTATTTACTTAATAGTAATTAAATAAAGCATTAAAGAAATGACTTTATTCAATTACTATTGAGTAAATACTTGAATACTTGTAACTAAAAGCAAATACTTCTTTTTATTCAATAGACCCAATATCTGTGACCATATTTCGCATGTTTCTCGTGATATACAGTCGGAAAAATAAAAGAATACCCATGAACGATCACATCAATCACTTATTTTGTATTTGCTGTCTCTTTCTATAAATAACAAAGGTTTGTCATAGAAAAAGACAGCAAGTACAAAATAAGTGATTGATGTGATCGTTCAAGGTATTCTTTCATTTTTCCGACTGTATGTACTCTTTATTTTTAGCTTCTAGTCCGACTCTGCAGCAATAGGATACCTTCAGAAGAACTAGCCAGGAAAGACGATTTGCGATTGTTGTTTACCGCAATCACGTCATCGGTTGCATCGTACAATACCATGTGGAGAAAAAGTGCTGCTGAAGTATTGATGACTTTATCCAGACATGGACTTACTCCACTAGTCGTTGGATATATTCATTGTAAGTATAAATCATTATATTTCCTAAAGTTAGCGTGTTGCTGCCATAAAAAAACACATAAACTGACATACCTGTAACATTTGGTCCCTATCATCTTCGAAATTTTGCGCAAATCGTTTTCATGGCGTCATTTTGGTCATCGTTTCTACAATTTGTTGCTAAAAATAATAAAATCAGGCTCTACAGATTAATTTGTAGCATTATGTATACATAATTGAACACAAGAACCGCTTGATTTATAATTGTTTTCACGCAATTTTGAAAAACTGTGAAAACGTTGAATTATGCACGTCCGTCTGTCCGTCAGTCTGTCCGTCCGTCTGTCTGCCTGTTCGTAAACTCAACTACCCCGTCGTTATACCAGGTAGAATGACAAATGATGTGTCGAATGAAAGCTTATACTCCAAGGATGGTACTAAAGGTGAGAAATTTGACATAGGACTTCCGGTTTTGGAAATGCAACCGCAAGTACCGTTTTAAAGTCATCGGAATAGTACAAGTAATATATTATTCGACGCGCCCTCTCAAGACGAGAAAAAATATATACTTCCGGTTTCATTACTGTCTGTCCGTCCGTCCGCGAATTTAACTGCTCCGTCACTATACCAGATAGAATGACAAATGTGGTGCCAAACGAAAGCTTATAATCCAAGGATGGTACCAAAGTGAGAACTTTGACCTAGGACTTCCGGTGTTAGAAATGCGACCGGAGGTACTTTTTTAAAGTGAAATTCAATGTAAAATTCTAAACTGTTGAATTCCTGCTTCCCTAATTATTTTACATCAAAAGTCATGAGAGAATATTTGTAGAGAATTGAAGTCTATATTAAAATCAAAAGTTAAAATTGTTCTACGATTTAAACGCATTCCAAAATTTTGAAAAATGTGAATACATTTGCCACAGTAGGTATGTGTGTAAAAGTTAGGCCACACGTTACTATTTAACTGACAGTGCTCACACCATTGACTGCATAAAAAATCTTTATTATTAATACTTTCTGCGCAACTGAGGGTATCTTATCAACTGTATTGTTTTTAAACAATAAATGATAAAATAAAAATATTGACAGTTCAAAAATGTGAAAATAATAACTTCATTGTGACACATTATTGCACTGTGTGTGGCCTAATTTTGTGCTGAAAAACTGAAAAATGTATTACATTTTTACAAAATTTTGGAATATGTTTAATTCGTAGAACAATTTTAACAGTTATTTTCAATACAGATTTTAATCCTCTACAAATAGTTTCTAATGTCTTTTGATGTAGAATAATTAGGGAAGCAGAAATTCAACAGTTTAGAATTATACATTGAGTTTCCTATGGCCCGTTTTCCAATTCACCACCCGGTATTATCCTACGCGCCTTGAACAAATATATACTTCCGGTTTTATTACTGCCTGTCCGTCTGACCGTCCGTCCGCGAATATAACCCCTCCGTTATTAATACAGATAGAATGACAAATGAGGTGTCGAATGAAAGCTTATAAACCAGGGATGGTATTAAAGATGAGAAATTTGAAATTGGACTTTCGGTTTTAGAGTTGCAACCGGAAGTACTGTTTTAAAGTCACCGAAATAGTCATCATCATTCTCTTTGCCTTATCCCTATGCGGGGTCGGCTTCCCTAATTGCATTTCTCCACACAATTCTGTCTTGGGTCATATCAATGTTAATCCCCTTTACCAACATGTCCTGCCTTATCGCCTCCCCCCAGGTCTTCTTTGGTCTTCCTCTCCTACTCCTTCCAGGAATCTGCACTTCAGCTATTCTTCGTATTGGGTGATTAACGTCTCGACGTTGAACATGACCGAACCATCTTAACCTATGCTCTCTCATTTTGTAATAAGTCACCGAAATAGTATAAGCGATATATTATTCGACGTGCCTCAGCAAGATAAGAACAAATGTATACTTTTGGTTTTTATATAATTTCCGTCTAAAAAGTTTTAACCGGAAGTGTCATATTATAGTCGCAGAAATAGTACATGTGACATATCAAGCGAAGAGTATTGAAAAGTCGAGCTTGACTCTTTAGTCCCGGTTTTTTAAACAATCATGACCGAAAGTTTAGTAAAAGTGACACAAAATTAGTAAAATCGTATATCAATCGACGTAAAGTTACACGAGGAGTTCAAATATCGACTTCCAGTTCTACATTCGATCACTTTAAGTGAAAACATACCACTTACGAAGTCCAACTACTTGTTTTGTCACTAATTTATTATTTTTGCAAAACTCTTTGTTTTGCATTGTATTGGAAAATAATAGCATATTTGCATTAGAAAAATTCGTAACTGGATTATTATTGGATTAAGAAAAGCAACTTTGTATTTCTCGTGGATATCTATGCATTTAACACTGCTTCTTTTCAGCAAATTCCTGTGTTGCCGGTTGCATACAAAACATGAAGAAAATCCCGGAACTGGCACCTTTGGAACTGGTCGAAATGTTCGTCACGTTGTTCTGTTTCCTCAAAGACTCCAGCGAAGTCTCTTCAACGTTGCTAGATGATTTTAGACAAGCTCAAGGCTATCCTTTCCTGTCGGATTTCCTTCTTAAGTAAGTAAACATACCACCAATAGTCCAGGGTAATAAGGTTTTATCCATGACACTTTAACAGCCAGGGTACTGAAGCGTTTTTTCGACAGGTAATACCTATAAGAACAAATTGTAACTATTTCCTGAGTAGGATCTGGAGGCCATTTTTATTTATAAACAATATATTGTCAAAAACAGCCTTTTTTCCTTTTTTTTTTCAAATCAATGGAAAACAGTGAAACTTATGGTTTTTTAGTACATACCAACATCTTCGAAAGCATGGAAAAAGCTTTAAAATGGCGTATTACAAAGTTTGATATACTCATTTATTGTTAATATAATTGCGAAAAGAGGACGACGTTTCAAAAAAAATAATTTCGCTATAACTATTGTAAAAATTAGTGTACAGCTTTGAAATTGTTGTCAAATAAGGGCTTTTTAGCGCTTAGTATGTGACAAAAATTTCAAAGCGATTCATTCAATTGTTTAAATTTTATTCAAATTGTTTATCTCAGAGAGATTTTTTTATTTGCAATAACATACGTCAGAAAAAAATGATATTAGAATCATTCTACAGGTGTCAAATGAAAGAACATGAGCTAGATTTTCAAATTGGTTTAAAAAAAGTGAATAGAAAATGCATTTATTAGTAATAAATACTTATGCAAAAGTATCGTCAAGTTTTCCTTATAAACTTTTTATTTTTTTATATAATAAGTTATATATTATATTTATTACAATTTTTTATCAATTATTATATACATCACATTTCTTGGTAGTTGTGCACCTAAAACACGGTAAAAAATAGATTTTTTCGAAAAATGTTATTCAAAAAGTTTATAAGCAAAAATTGATGATACTTTTGCATAATTATACATTACCAATAAGTGCATTTTTATTCACTTTTTTTAAACCAATTTGAAAGTTTATATCACGCTCTTTCATTTGACACCTGTAGAATGGTTCTAAAATCATTTTTTTTCTGACATTATATTGCAACAAAAAGCTCTCTGGGATAAACAATTTGAATAAAATTTAAACAATTGAATGAATCGCTTTGAACTTTTTGTCACATATTAAGAACCAAAGAACCCTCATTTGAAAAAAATTTCAAAGTTTTACACTAATTTTTACAATAGTTATTGCGAAATTATTTTTTTGCAATTTCGACATTTTTTCCTAATTATATTAACAATAAATGAGTATTATTCTGAAGCTATTTCCTTGCGGCATTTTTGTAATAATAAATGCGCCATTTTAAAGCTTTTTCCATGTTCTCGAAGATGTTTGTACTAAAAAACCATTAGTTTCACTGTTTTCCATTGATTTGAAAAAAAGGAAAGAAGGCCGTTTTTCGACACTAAATTCTTTATAAATAAAAAGGGCCGCCAGATCCTACGCAGGAAATAGTTACAATTTGTTTTTATAGGTACTACCTGTCGAAAAAACGCTTCAGTACCTTGACTGTTGAAGTGTCACGAACAGGGTATATTTTTGCCTTATTACCCTTGCCTACAAAGTATCGTTAAGACTTACTTTTTTATAGGTTTGAAAATGACAATTCGAGTGAAGCCCAAGAAACGATACGGAACTTAGTGTTGATGGTAACATCTTTGTGTATGTGCGGTTATATTGAGTTGAAGCCTTCTCAGGCTTCGACAGGCTCCTTATTCCAAATGCAAGGTTTCATTTTACCGCAACCTTCAGGTAGAGGAACGAGCGTCCGAAACATCCAGGCATTCAGGGTAAGATTTGTGGTATTAAATTACATACTATTGGAATGCTACCAGCAGCCTAAAAGTCTAGCCTGTTTCCCAGTCTTCTACTAGACTTATCTCTTTGTTTTTTGCAGGTTTTACAGAACGCTTTTCTTAAATCCAACTCATCTCTTCTGTGTTCCACCATCTTGGACGCAATATCGAGCATATATCACTCAGACAATGCTAACTACTTCATCTTAGAGAACCAGAACACCCTCACTCAATTCACAGAGAAGATCCAGCACAAACCAGCCGAGATACAACAGAAATTGTTCGATCTCATCGAGTTTTTGGTGAGTACATTCATTCTAATAAAGGAAAAACTGCTCTGATATTTAACCCATTCGCTGCCGATCACGCGCCAGCGCGTGATATGGTTGCTTCAGTCAGGTGCCGTTCAACAGAATAGCTTCTAGCCGAGTTTTATCCTCTTCGATAGGCAGCGAATGGGTTAATGCTTTCATTATTTAGTGTTTTTGAATGAATCTTAATGGCAGCTAATCTGGAAAGCTCAACGTAGGTGGCGCTCGTGTAGTTGGAGGTCACGTCAACTTACGTCAACACTTCAAATCAATATATTTCCAAGTAAATATTGCATATTTGTTTCGATGTGTGAATTAAACTCGAGAAAATAAAATCCCTCAATGTTGTGCTATGCATTTGTGCTTATCGAGAACATCAGGACACAGGTTTCTCAAAGATATTCTGAAGAGAAAAAAATGGATTGTAGCAATAAGAAGGGATAAATATGTGCCGACTATAAACGCACGTATCTGCAATAAACATTTTGTTGAAACAGATTACGTATTGCCCCTTGATTCGACAGTAAAAAATAGAATACTTCACTATAAAATTCAGATCAAAATTTATTATAAACGCACGGATTAAGATATGCAATTTTATATACATTCACACTGTTACCACATCTACAATCGCTTTTTATGGAGTGAACATATAAAAAAATTTATATTTGAAGCAATAATAATAATATAGAAAAATGTGAAATACTAATTTTAAATAATTCTCAAGTTCTCAATATTTTTTAGGGACTAAAACATAACCTGACCAAACCTAACCTAGCGTCATCGAAAATAAAAAAAGTTAATAACTGAAAATTAAAGTGACCTAGTAGGTACCATTCAAATATTCTTTAGTGACTAAAACATAACCTGATCAAACCTAACCCTAATTTTTTCTAATTTCATCTTAAATTTAAGGTCGCTTTTCACGTAGACAAACACCCAAATAATTGTACTTAATTAAATTAACACATTCTATATTTCCATAAGGAATTATAATTTTTTTAAATAAGACAACATTGCACAATCGACTGCGCTCAACCCATACTTAAACCAAATTTACACCAAATGCGCAACTGTCATGGCGGCCATATTTTGAAAATATCACATTTTTAAATGAGATAAACACAAAAATTAATGCTGAGCACACTTAATTGTGAATTTTAAATTGATAAAAAAGTAAGGCAGATCGCACATATCATATTATTCACAGTTGTCAGACTCGTGTGGGGAGCGCGAGTTAATACTAAATAAATACCCTCTTCTGAGCTATAGAAATAAAACATTGAGACGATGATTAATATAGTTTATCATTCGATAAGGGTTTCCTTTTTCCAGTAACTCACGCATTCCTTCTCAATTCGTTTTTCAACGCACAAACAGTCTCTAAGATCCATATATTTCGGCCATAATTTATTATTTATTAAATCGTAATCAAAAACACCATATACAATCTTCACGAATAGTCAAAACGTTGACCTCCAACTACACTAGCGCCGCCAAGCGGGAGAAACGGCGTACATAGGTGCCATTGATGAGTAATATTCCTGTGTCTAATATACTACAGGGTGAGTTTTTAAAACATCCTATATATTGCTGAAAGTCCTTAAACATTTCACACAATAAATTTTTTTTCTTAAGTGACCATGACGCTTATTTGCGTTTTTCATTGCTATTCTAAATAATATATATCTAAACTTATTTTTTTGTTTTTACAATTTCCTTTTATATTCTTTTTATCTATTAAATGCAAATACAGACTAAAGATGAAGCTACTACTACATAAGTTGGGCGTGACGCATTTGCGCGTTCTGTTCTGAGCATGTGAGGCGTTTTAGCGTCAAGCGCGTTGTGTGGTTTTAATATAGTTTTATTTTCAGGTATACCAGTTGAACTTTGTACCTTGTAAGGAATTGATATCGATGTCTATATTTTTGAAAACGCACAGTCTAAATTACGTGGACTGTAGCATATTATGTATGCAAACATTACTGAACATCTTAAAGCATAATCCTATTTTTAAAGACGTGTATCGAGAAGTAGGACTTTTAGAGGTTATGGTCACGTGTTTAACGCGCTATGGGAGTTTGCTTGAAGATAAAAAAGTCTCAGGTAAGTCCAAACCGACACTCAGTCCATTTCCAATCATCACTCCTGGTCAAAAAAATCCGGACACTTGCATTCTTTATGTAGTAATTTTCTACTTCTTAATAAAGGTGCCTATCCGTTCCGGATGTTGGCGATCAGCATGGCTATCCTAACTTTGCTTGCTGCTATTCTGAACAGTCCGGTTGTCGATGTTTTAAACCACTTTCTCAGGTTTTGAAGCCAAGATATTCTTCCTCTCCCTGGTCCTCTCTTTCCAAATACCTTGCCCTGAAGAATGAGTTGCAACAATGCATATCTCTGTTCATTCCTCATAACATGGCCAAGATATTCCAGTTTGCGCTCTTTGATTGTGTTAATAATCTCGCATTCCTTGCCTTTTCTACGTAGAAAATTAAAATTAGTCACACGATCCACCCACGAAATTCTCAAAATGCGCCTGTAACACCACATCTCGAATGCCTCGAGTTTTCTCAAAGAAGCCTCGGAAAGTGTCCAGGCCTCTACTCCGTACAACAACGTAGAAAATACATAGCATCTGATGATAGAGATTTTGGTAGCAAGAGGTAAATCGTGGCTTCTGAAAAGAGACTTCATCATTATGAACGCTGATCTCGCTTTTCCTATGCGTTGTTTTATTTCACTTGAGTGGTCCCACTGGCTGTTTATGTTGGTACCAAGGTATGTGTAGCTGTCGACCCTGTCAATTAGTTGTTGGTTATCCAAAAGCTGTGTATTTAATATTTCGCGCTTACTGACCACCATGTACTTTGTTTTTTTCGTATTGAGATCAAGTCCGTATTCTCTACTTATATCTGATATGCGCGACATTATTCTTTGCAAACCATCTAGACTGTCTGCAAAAACTACAGCGTTGTCGGCATATCTAATGTTGTTCAAACGCACTCCATTGAGTAATACGCCTTCCCGTAGTTCTCCCAGCGCTTGCTCGAAGATACATTCAGAGTATATATTAAACAGCACCGGGGACAGGATGCATCCTTGCCTCACTCCTCTATCTATGGAGACTGGAGACTGCCTCTGTCAATTGGTCATCCACTTTAATATTGGCAGTTTGGTTGTAATACAAATTATATATGATTCTCAAGTCTCCATCATCTACTCCCGCTTTTTCAAGATGTTTATGAGTTTATCATGTTTTACTCTATCAAACGCCTTTTTGTAGTCGATAAAACAAATATACACGTCAGAGTCAACATCGCTGCATCTTTGCATAAGCACTTGGACAGCGAATAGAGCCTCTCGGGTGCCTAAGGCACCGCGGAATCCAAACTGCGTCCATGATACCTGTTCTTCGCATTTTTTATATATTCTGCCGTGTATCACTTTCAGAAACGTTTTGATTAAGTGGCTCATTAGGCTAATTGTTCTGTAGTCTTCACATGTTCTGGCATTTACTTTTTTGGGTAAAGTTACGAAGGTCGACTGTAACTAGCTTTGGGGTATTTTTCCAGTTATGTATATTTTGTTGAATGCAGTTGTTATCCATTTTATTCCTTGTTCATCCATAAGTTTTAGGAACTCTACATAAAACTGATCAGGCCCTACAGATTTACCATCTTTAGTTGTTTTAATAGCTGACGTGACTTATTCAATGATAAACGGGGGTCCTGTTTGGCATTCAGTGTCTTCAATGGTATTCTGCCTTTCATCTGCAAAAGTTACTTCCACATATTTCTTCCACGTGTCTAGTTTTTCTTCCACACTTAACAGTGGTTTGCCTTGGTTATCTGCCAAACACCCAACTCTTTTAGGTTTGTATAAGCCTGCAGCTTCTTTAACTTTTTTGTGCATATTGAATGAATCCTGTTTATGTTGCAATTGCTGGATTTCCGCACACTGTTCTCTTAGTCGTGTATCCTTAGCTACTCTAATTGCTTTTTTGATCTCTTTTTCTATTCTTCTGTATAATGACATGTCCTGATATTTGGACTTTCGCCTCTCTTCCATCATATCTAAAATCTCGTTTGTCATCCACGATTTCTTCTTTATTTTTGGTGGTTTGGGGAATTTCTCACGTATGTCTTGTGAAACTGTATGCAACTTTTCTATCTCCTAGTCCATTACATCCGATTGAATAACGGTATTCAAGTTGTTCTGTATATACCGTTTTACACTCTGTTCTGTGTTTTGTTCTTTTAATAGCCTGATGTCGAATTTTGGATTGACACTACGTCTAACCTTCTTTAGCCTGAGCTTAATTTTGCCAATCAATGGGTTATGGTCTGACTTGATATCAGCTCCTGGGTATGTCTTGACTGATGTTATGCTGTTACGGAATCTTTTATTAATCATGATGTAATCTATTTGATTTCTCACTATGCGGCCTGGAGTGTCTTGAGGTGATTTCCATGTATATAATCTTCTGTAAGGGAGTTTGAAGTAAGTGTTAGTAATCACAAACTCTTCTTCTGTCACAAATTCACCCAGTCGGTCTCCTCGCTATTTCTTTCTCCAAGTCCAAATTGCCCTATGAATTCTCCCGATTGTCCCCTACCAATCTTGGCATTTAGATCACCCATAATCGAAGTTAAATCCTTTTTGGGGAGGCATTTTAAGGTGTTGGATAGTTCATTATAAAATGCTTCAATTATCTCGTCCGGTTTGTCTGCTGTAGGGGCATATACCTGGATAATGTTAGTTGTAATTGGGTAGGTATTAAGTTTAAGGAGGAGTATTCTTTCCAATATAGGTACAAAATTTTTAACATGTCTGGCAGATTCTTGATTTAAGATTATACCTACCCCATTTCGTGTCTTCCATTAGGGTTACCTGAATAATATATGTGATGATTATTAATTTTACATTGCCCAGAGTTCGTCCATCTCATTTCACTAATGGGTCTATCCATCTCCTTGATTGCATTATGAGTCTTACCTGCCTCGTATAATGTTTTAACGTTCCATGTGCAGATCGTGAGGTTTATCTTTACACTATATTGGCAAGGATTTCTTCTGCTGGCGACCGAGAAGGCCTGGCCGTCTTGTGATTGTCCTTCTCTGCCAGATCTTGGTATCCGAGTTCCATGATCAGTAATATCGTTTCTATGATTTGTCGTAGTCATGCTAATTGTACTAGGGGTACTCTCCGAGTCTTTAATGCAGTGGTTCCCCGTTGCCTTCTGCATCTTTATGCCGTTGACCGTTACGTTGTTAATAGGTTCATCCGCCTTCGAGAACGATTTATCAATCTCAGGACAAAAAGGTGCCCTTCCACTTATCAGCTCATCCGCCCGGAGCCGTTGGCCAGTAAGTTGGAGAAAAGCTTATACCGGCAATCGCTCGGACGTCAGAGCCTCGTTTGTTATCTGGCAGGATGCACCGAAAGGTCATTATCAAGACTATTACACGGGCAGGTGAGGTTGACATTTGGATAGGAGAGGCTATACGTTGCGCATCACTATCCCTTACATCCTTATGTAGTAATAGGAAAAATAAATAACCCAAAAGAAATAATAAATAACGCAAAAAATTAACATTGTTCACACAATATTTATTAACATTGACAACGATATCTTTAGGATTCATCGGTAGCACCACAATTCGAATGCTTCTAATTTATTTATCATTGTGGTTTTTAACGTCCGCGTCTCACAACCATACAATAATATAGACCACACATAGCATTTCAGGACCTTCTTGCGAATATTGATCGACAGGCTTCGGTTACATAAAACTGGTTTCCAGGTCATAAAAGCCTTACGTGATATTTTTGTATCCTGATTATTATCTCTTCATCCGAATCGCTATTCACATTTAACCAGCTGCCAAGGTATTTAAAATGGTTTACCCGTTCTATCTCCTCTCCATCAAGAGAAAGCACACCTTGATCTACATTAATCTGTCTAACTGCCATCCTCTTCGTCTTTGAAATATTGATTTTTAGGCCTCTCTGATAACTTGCTTCACTGACTAGATTTACCAATGTCTGGAGATCTTGTAAATTTTCTGCAAGAATGGCTGTGTTGTCAGCTTATCTGATATTTTTTATTACTTCTCCGCCCAGTCTTACTCCCTCTTGTCTGTCGTCAAGATTTCCCTGAAGATTTCCTCAGAGTACAGATTAAAAAGACTGGGTGACAAAACAGTAGTGATCAGTAGTGCAGTTTGAGTCGTCCAATTTTGGTGCAAATGCCTCTGAACGTCTTTGAACATTATTTTTAGGTTACGTGAGGTTAAGATTTTGATTTTTTGTTTGTATGATTTGTAGGGACAAACGCCAAGGATTACAAATTAGTGTGTAGACAAGAAAAATTAGGAGAATTAGTTGTCGAAGCGTTGACGATCTTGTTAACTAGCAATAGCTCCAACGCTAATGTTTTAAGAGAGTGCGGCGGAGCCAAATGCGTTCATAAACTAGTGCAATACACGGAATGTAGGAATTCAATTTTAGGTGAGTATTAAAAGTGTACTAAATCGTCATATTTAAATCGTTGTACAATAGGAAACTTGCACATTATTTTTATTATAATAATGTTCAGTCTTGTTTAAAAATGAGATTTCCAAAATTTCATGCTTCAAAAACTCGTAATAACTTAGAAATACAAATTTAAAGTCTACTGCGATATAAAATAGTATAAACGACTCGTGACGTCACATAGTTTTATTATATAGTTATGATTATGGTTATATTTAGGTATATTCTTCTTCACCTTCTTTATTTTATTGGCCTCCACCTACTTGGGTATTTGGCTAGCTTATCGTCGCGGAATAAGAGAAAAATATTTATATTTTAATGACATTTATCGTATGTCATTGTAATAATATATACCAGTTTGTTGAGATTGGAGTTTGATACAGTTTTTGAAGGAAAAGAAAGAAGGTTTACCATGGAAAATAAAACCATTTTGTAAAAGTATAGGTTTTCTATGAATAGTTCAAACGATCAAAAACACTTGCGACGTCACATAACTATTTTCTACTAACGTTTATAATGTCTAATTTAAAATTACATACAATTTTGTTTACTTTGTTGTTGCAAAATGTAAACATATAACCGGATGACGTCACGACGCGTTTTGGGCTGGCTGGTATAATTTGAATTTTTAATCGTCTTTAGGGGCCAAACGAAAGACAAACAAATTTTTTTTATCTTTGATACATGTTTTAAATTATGTTCTGTTGTGATTTATAACATTTTTTTCGGATTTAAAAAATTTTATGCAAGTTCCCTATTGCATGCACATACAGTCCGTCTAATATACTTACCGTTGCACGTCATTATCTGCGTCAGTGATCTAAGTTTACATTATTGCCCAATTACAAAAAAATTCTTAAATTCATTTTAAATCAAATATATCACATAATTTTTGCGAAGTAGATTATACAACAAAGCAAATTAATATTCAATGTAAATAAATAAAAACATTAAAAATAGAAAACAAGAATTAAGTTATAATCTTACGTTAAACTAAATAATAAAAACAATAAATATAATAAAACCAATATTTATATGGTCTCTTTTTTAACTAATAGGAGTAATTCAAATTTACAGTTACTGTTACTGGTAGGAAATTTTGGCACTAATGACATTTATAAAATTTTGACACTTCCGTCATTTTATAGGTTAATTAAGTTATATCGACGATTTCTTGTGTTCTTTGCGTTAATCCTTTAATTTTTAGATTTTTAGTCTACTTTTATATCAAAAACAGTTGTTCTTAGAACTCTTTAGCGACGTATTAGTATAATATAATATGTATTGATTATTGTCAAAAGCCGATATGATCAACCAAAAAAGAAGATGTATTTGATGATATTTCTAGTGACTTTCTTGGGTGTGAATCTGTCTTTTTAGTTTACTCCTCTTGGTTTAAAAATAAACTATAGTAAAGAATAAAAACAAATATGAAGTGTCAATACCGCAACTGTCAAATAAATGTTACCAATTTATGCTAAAATGTCACCTTCGTTCGTTTACAGTTACAGTGTGTTCCGAACAAATGTGCTTCATAAAAACGCTTTATAATCCATTTATACAAATTAAATGAAATATATTATTGTGTATTTCTTTAAGTTAACATTACTAGAAATCTTCAAATATTATTTCTACGCGTTTATAATAAAATATGTCTAGTGGCTGTAATTCCAGTGTACTCGGCAAAATGATTCTGAGAAAGAACACGCCTACCGCCTAAATATTTCGTGTTTGTATCACGTGACGTCACGGGCTATGACGCGGATGACGTGCAACGGTAAGTATAATAGACGGAGTATATACGAAATTATTAAAATGATTTCAGAGTGTGTGGACTGTATTATGGGCGTGGTTGAAAATCATTGGGAGAGGTAATTAAATATTATATAAACAATAGCATAATCAAGTTCATAAAAAAGCTTTCCCATATAACTGCTATGTATTTCATACACCACATGTGATCGTAGATAAAGCCGAGATGTCTTGTATGAGTTTAAAACAAATTCACAAGGAGAAAACGTTTGTTTATTACGAGAGGCGGAATCGTAATAAACAAACGGGAAGTAGTATCCCAGAGAGATTTATTCGCAAGTCTGTTGCCTTCAAGAGGAGAAAGAGGAGACAGGCGCGTCTGAATTTTCGTTTTGCAGTGCCTAATAATGTCTGTATTTCTAAAGGAGTGAGATAAATTCAGGATGAATTATTACTAAGGGTTGGATTAAGGAATAAAGTTTAATATTGAGGTTGAGAAATTAGGATTTGATGCAATAAAATAGTTATTTTCGTAACTAGTGCGGAAAGTGATACTTTCACGCACGAGACTGCCGTTGACCCGAACGACGCGATAGCGGAGTTCGGGCAAGCAGTCGAGTGCGGGGAAGACACTTTCCGCAGGAGTTAGGAACAATATTTTTTCTAGGGCCGTAGGTTTGGAAAAAGCCACAAAAAATAGAGTTATATCAATTTTTATTTAGAAGTGAAAATACACAAATTAATTCTTTTTGGCGGTTATTGGTGTCCATGACGACGATTCAAAACCATTGTAATTGTCTACTGATCTGAATTTTAAATATTGTGTCAAAATAATTTTATTTCATGGAATTATCTCGCTAATTTCATTAAAACATGAACACAATAAGAAATTTGAAATAAATTAGTAAATAATATCTAAATATTAGTTAATTGCATGTATTATAATATATTATAATGTCATATTACAAGGTACTTTACTTTTCCGCACGCCGTGCGGGAAAATTTACTTTTACGCACGCCGTGCGGGAAAGTGCAACTTTCGGCAACGACATGCGTGCGTGAAAGTGGCTCTTTTAGCACGACCGTAGAAAAAATATATTACTTTTCGCATTTGAAAAATTGAACAATCGTTTTGCAGCTTTTTATATGTTTTACACACTTGTTTTTTCTTATAGGTATTATTAAAGAACTAGTATTAACCACAGGCGGTGACGACGATATGACTCAGCTCCTTCATACTTTAAATTCCGCCCCAAGAACACAATTGCAGCTAAAAATTGATATATTGGAAGCATTGAAGCTATGCTTGAAGGAGTCACATCGTACCAGAACAGTATTTAGAAAGGTAGGTGTTGCAAATAACTAATACGTTTTTTTCCTTCATTAGCCTATGGTTCCAATGTTTCGTTGCCTGCTAATATTCGCTCCCTGACTTCTTCACTTCTTTTATTTTTACCATCCTATTACTCCTAAGTGTTTAAATTGGTGAACTCTTTCAAAAGTGTGGTTTTCTATGTTGATTTCTCTCGTATTGTTATCTTTTCTTCTATAGCAGATTAGATACCTATATTTTTTTAATCTTTCCTTGTCCCTTCTCATAAGAACTATGTCATCTGTATATGCTACTCTTTGTGTTAAGAAGTGGGCTATAGTTCCTTTAATTTCGCTGGCCTTGACTGTTCATTCTACTACTATGTTGTATGTATAGTGTCGTTGACAGGGAATCGCCTTGTCGCATTCCTGTTTCTATTGAACTTGTATTTCTGCTACCTCAGTCTGTTGATATTTTAGTTAGGGAGCCATCGATAGTCATTTTTGTTAATGTAGTCTGATTACATTTGCCGCTATATCTTGATTTTTCATTTCATTAAATAGAGTATTACAGTATAGTTTGAATCGTGTATGTTTAGCTTATTATAATTTAGCGGTATCTTCTGACCCTTTTCTCTTGCTTCCTTAAAGTGCTGTTTAAGTATTCTTCTCTGTTCTTCTATCTCTCTGGAGTAATCTTCACATAGGTAAATGTCCGTTTATTTTAATTTTTTAGATTGCTTTATTATTTCTGTTCTTTTGGTACCGCTTTTAGTTCCAGTAATATAGGTCTCGTGCTATTATCTTTTTGGATACAAACTCGTTTTACATCTATTATGTCGGTATTTTCATCTAGTGGAACTTGGATTTTAAGTGAAATATTTTTTATACTAGTTTTCGTATCAATTCTGCCATATTCCACTTGTATTAGCTGAAAACTATTTTACACCTCATCAATTTTTTGTTCTATTCTTATGCCTTTCTCCTTCATATTATCTCATTTTTCACTTATCTTTTTCATTATTTCCTCTATCTTTACTCAACCATAGAAAATCACCTCCAGTCAGTCCCTCAAAAGGTTTGTTTCTCTTTGAGTTCTTACCTTGTAAAATTTAATGTCAACTTTAATAGGATATAAAATTAATTAATTCTATTAACAAAACATTGTAGCAGAAATTTGTAATGCTACATATCTATGGAACTTGCCGTTCCTTATCTGTCAATTGTCAAGTTGAAATGTTCAGTTACTTTTTACTGCTGTTTTTACTATTTATCTTTGTTGGCTTACAGTTTTTAAGTTTTGCTCGTGATTTTTTGTTCACTGCACTTTTTCTTGTCTCGATGCTGCTTGCTGTGTATATATTTTTTGATTAACAAGTACTATTTTTCGACTTTTCGTTGTTGCGAAATAGTTTTCACGTATTATAACTCACATACACTGTTGCCAAGTTCATTTATTGATAATATTTCATAGTAATCACAAGAAAAATATTTTCTTGCACTTTAAATTTTCATGTTATCTTTATCTGTAGCTTTATCCTTCTTATTTTTTTCAGACTAACGGCTTCGTGTACGTAACGAGCGTTCTTGTGGCCCTAGAAGGTCGCTTGAGCCAAAGAGAATCGAATCCCGAAGTGTTGCAGCTATTGAGCATAGTGTTCCAAACGATTTGCACCGCCATGCGTTTCGAACCGGCCAACGCCAAGTTCTTTTACCACGAAGTCTGCAGGACGAGCCTCTGCGATACCGTCAGATTATTAGGATGCTTTTCGGGCGAGAAAGTGTCTAAAATTAGTGAAATAGATTTCGAAACGACGTCCAACGGATTTCAGGAGGTCTATCAGAATATTTTTGTTGGTCCTGTCACTAATCCTGAGTAAGTTCTATTTATTTAATCGAAAGCTTTCGTTATTTTTGGTTATCTTTCAATTTGTGCACCATAGAACGACAGGTAAAAGTCATAATTAGGTACGACGTACGACGTAAACGTGGTTCAGTTTTCCGTCCGACTGAAATAGTTTCTTTAGCAAGTTTTACCGTATCTTCTAGGGCTTATTTTGTGGCAAAACAGCCGTACTTATACAGAGGAATATCTTACAGGGGATTACACATCAAGAATGGTATTTCCCATGGGAATACACTGGCCTGGTCTATAATTGGAGCGACGAAGTCATCTACATGCCGTTATTTGGTTGTATATCCATAAATCCATTTGTTTCTTATTTAATAGTGAAGATCGTTTAGATAATTGAAGAATATTATTATTAAAGTCCATATCGGTTTATTCAAATCGCAAATAACCAACTTTCTATCAAAGGGGGCCGGCAAAGACGCTGAATGAACGTAGTTACATAACCACGTAGATATTACTTGAAGCTGCTGAAGGGAAATACTCCAAGTAACGGTGAAAACCTGTGAAGGTTTGACCTGGCCAGCATGGAAAACCAAGAGAGCCATGACTGAAATGTCTACCATATTTACATGTTTGTTATGCAATGAAATAGGTCACATTTTAATCAACAGACAATGGTAAATTTTTTATCATTGATTTTGTAATAATGGGTGGGGCTATGCGCGTCCGAATGCATATAGGATAAACCATATAGCATCGGGACATTTCTGTCACCAATTTGGGATTTCTATTTGGGGTTAAAAGAACTTTTTCTCCTCCAAAGGATGCCTTGCAAAGGATTTCGGGCAACCAATTTTTTACATCTTACATTACTACATACTTAAAAAGGAAGAGTCTGCTTTACAGCGATAAAATTGATAAACTACAAAACGTTTTACAGCGTTTTCAATATACGCGTTCTTTTTCACTTTCTCTGCCGGCCAAAATAACCTCGGACATGGCTCACTTTTTCCTGAGCTATGAACCAGAATACATCCAGTCTTATCCTTATACCTGCGTATTACAACTCTACGATAGTATGAGAAAACAACTGTAAACATGAAAATCCCTAGATAGGGACTTTTTTTTCGCCTCATGACCACGTTTTCTGCATTTGGAACCACTGTGCGGCACTCAAGAACGCGTATAAATATGGGGCATTTTCAGGTCAAGCAAGGCAGTCTCTGTCTGTTCTGGGAGCCCTCTGTCGGTTCTCTGCTCCCCTTGTGCACCCCCCTGCACACATCTTAGACTCTGGGCTGTACTTTTCACATTAAAATCGCCAATAAATGAATAATAAAAATTCTACCTAAAGATGGAATCAACGCAGATGAATTTTCACCATAGACGAGTGGTTGACACCCTCTGCAGAGCGTCCAGGGAAAAACACCATTTCGTTGTAGCCAAAGATTCTTGTTTCCCTGTGATGACAGTTTCATTAGCTTCCACATTCTTTATTTTTAATGTTATTATTGAAAAAATCTTATTTTACACATGCAAGTTCACTATTTTTTGTTTTTTAGAATACCAGAAGAGATATCCCCATCTTTAGCATACACTACAATAGTATACAGGCTTTTATATGACCTAGCGTTAGACTTATTTGATAAAAATATTAATACAAACATATTTTCATCTAAATCTCCACCGTTGTCTCGAGATATCAGTATTCAGGTGAGTTTGTATTCATGAAATTATTTATTCCATTAGACTGATTTTAAAACTATTAGAAACTAATGGAAATGTAGGGTTCGGGAAAATTTAGTGTATTGGAAGGTCCGTCAGGGATACAAACCGAAGACTAGCCTCTGCAAAAATAAGAAGGGTGAAATCATTAGCGATATGGGCGAAATTAAGATAACCTGGATGACATATTTTAAGGAAGTATTAAACAAAGGGACACAACCACCATTACAACAACAGAGGCAGCAGCAGGCACGGCAGGAGGTACAATAACAAGAGCTGGGGGAAGATGGAGAAGAAAATGAATTAACTAGATCCCCAAAGCTAGAAGAGGTCCAAACGGCAATCCACATACAAAAAAGCCATAAAGCACCGGCAATAGATAAAATACCGGCAGAACTACTCAAGCAAGGAGGAAGGAATTTGACACAACAGATGTACCAGCTAATACGAGAGATATGGATAGAAGAAGAAATCCCCAACAATGGAAGAAAAGTATAATCTGCCCTATTCATAAAAAAGGAGACAAACTGTTGTGTTAGAATTATAGAGGCATCTCTTTACTTTGTTCGGGATACAAAATATTCACAAACATCCTTAATCGAAGACTTCAACCTCTCACGGAAAAAATCATCGGGGAATATCAAGCAGGGTTTAGGCAAAATAGATCTACTATTGACCAACTATTTACAGTTAAACAAATACTAGCCAAAGCATGGGAATATGACATGGACGTTTACAATCTCTTTGTATTCTACCTAATATATTGGAAGAATTTGGCATACCATCAAAATTAATACAACTAGTGCAAATGACAATGACAGAAACAGAAGCACAGGTATGTATTCAAGGACAGATCACTGATGCGTTTACGATAACGCAAGGACTGAAACAAGGCGACGGACTGGCTCCAACGCTTTTTAATCTTGTTCTTGAATATGTAATTAGACGGTTGACGGTGAGCAGAAATAACATACTTACAAACAAATCTACCCAATTAACAGCATACGCAGATTATATAAACATAATGAGCAGAACAATGAATGCAGCGGAGGAAACCTACGTTGAGTTGAAACAGAGTGCAGAAGCAGTAGGGCTAGCAATAAATACAAATAAAACAAAACTACTCATACAAACCATATCAAATAGACCGGCGCAACAACACTTTATTGACGATATAGAACATGTGAATAGATTCACGTACACGGAATGGATCTGGTCGCAAGCAATGAAGAAGAACCGGAAATAAATAGAAGGTTTGTGCTGGCAAATAAAGCCATTTTGCGATGGGCCACATATTCAAATCGCGAGACGTACACCGCAAAACAAAACTCCGGGTCTATAAAACAATAATCAGGCCCATAGTAAGTTATGGCTGTGAAACATGGGTAAGAAAAATATTACGTAGGATACTGGGCTCAATAAGTGAAAATAACAGCTGGCGAATTAGGTATAATAGAGAAATATACGAGCAATATAGCGAACCAACTCTAGCACAATACACTAAACTGCAGAGATTACGGTGGGCAGGGCACGTGGTCCGCATGCATGAGAATAGAATCCCCAGAAAATTGCTAAATGCAATAATGCAGGGAAAAAGACCTGTTAAAAGACCTAAAAAGAGATGGGAAGACGAAATCGATGAGGATGCCAGGAACTTCATGGGAACGCGTTCATGGAAAAGAACAGCGGTAAATCGAAATGATTGGAGAAGCTTGTTGAAGGAGGCCAAGGCTCGATTTGGGCTGTAGTGCCATTGGATGGATGGATCGAAGGTCCGTCAACGTCAACATGACCACTGGTAACGTCATGTGTCACCGGTGACGTATATGTCACTTGTCTATGACCACCACGTGTTCAATAAGAAATACATGGATCAATTTAGAAAGAGAGCAAATTTTACCCGACCGATTAAGTTGAAACTTTGCTTATCTCTCTCCGTCCGTGCTAATATGTTACTTGTCTATGACTACTGCGTGTTCAATAAAAAAATACATGGATGAATTTAGAAAAAGGGCAAATTTTACCCGATCGGTTAAGTGGGAACACTTCAAAATATCCGTTTGTGACATTATGTGTCACTTGCTATGAATGCAGCATGCTTAGGATCAATACACATTTAGAAAAAACAATTTTTAGTAGTGTAAGATACAAAAAATCTGAAGAAGAAACATATAAAGTGAGAACAGACGCTAGAGGCTACAAGGAAGATACAAAAAATCTAAAGAAGAAACATATAAAGTGAGAACGGACGCTAGAGGCTAGGGGGGGCTAGACTAATAGTATATAGGAAAACATAAGTTTTTTGTGAAAACATAATTTACAGAACTACAGCAACAATCAAGTATTTTTTAACATGTGCGTCTTTTATTTTTAGGGAGATATTAATGGAAAGCGATCAAATGTCAATTCCCTAAATTTAAGCCCACCAACTCCAGATCCAATCATAGTTCATCCTGGGGTTGTAGTTTGTATGCTACAACTTTTACCGTGTATAAAAGTAAGTACAATAATAATTATTAACTTCTTTAATTGTATACATAATCTATTGGATAAAAAGGTTCTGAAAATGGCTTGAATGGAACTGATTGCAATGAAAATTACATTTTATATTACATATTTGTCTTTTGACGTTTCGATTTCTATTCGGAAAATCGTTTTCAAATAGAAACTTGGAGACATATTAGTTACTTTTATACAGAGTGAGTTTTATGTATGGAAACACTCAATTATCTCAAAAACGGCTTACACGATTTTTATAGATTTTGGTAGGTATGGGTTTTCTAATGCGGCCGATATTATAGTGCTAATTACATTGTTGTCATATTTTCCGTTTTTCTGGAAATCTAATGAACTTTCTTATTTCAAATGGAACACCCTGTATATTTTTTTGTTTTGAAGTCCCTAAGAAATACTGATAATTTTTCATAATTTCATAATTTCGGAATTATTGCTACATTTATTAAAAAAAAATTTAAACAAATTATAAAAATCAATTTTTTTGACCCGGGTAAACACTATTTTAGGTTGTTTGGATCATGGGGAACAAAAAAGATTTTTTATAATTTTTCTCTAAAATGAATCGTTTCCGAGTTATAAACAATTTAAAACTGAAAAAAATCGAATAATGACGATTTTCAAGGTTCAAGAAAACAAATAAACAATTTTATTTTTGAAACTGCGAAGTACCCAAATTCAACCTCAAGCCTTATTTTATCAGATACCTATAAGTAATTTAAGATTGTTTCATTTTAAAACATTGTAATTTTAAATGTTAATGCAGCCCGATCGCCCGTCCTCTCATATGCACTTCATTAAAAATTAAAAATCAATGTTTTAAAATAAAAAGAGACAAAAAATTTTATGGCAAGCTATCAGAAGAAGAGTTGGGCTTGAATTTAGGTACTTTATAATTTCAAAAATTATATTTTTTACTTTTGTTTTAGAACCTTAAAAATCGTCATTATTCGATTTTTTTCAGTTTTAAATTGTTGATTACTCGAAAACGATTAACTTTAGAGAAAAATTACAAAAGAACTTTTTTGTTCCCAATGATCCAAAGAACCTAAAATAATATCCACCTGGGCCGAGAAAATTGATTTTTATAATTTGTTTAAATTAAAAAAAAAATTAAAAATAAATGTAGCAATAACTCCAAAATTATGGCATTTAGGTATAGGGAATATAACATAAACAATAATCAGCATTTCTTAAGGACTTCAAAACACAAAAAATATATAGGGTGTTCCATCTGAAATAAGAAAGTTCATTAGATTTGCAGAAAAACAGAAGATCTGACAACAATGTAATTAGTACTATAATATCGAACGCATTAGAAAACCCGTACCTACCAAAATCTATAAAACCCGTGCAAGCCGTTTTCGAGATAATTGAGTGTTTCCATACATAAAACTCATTCTGTATACAGAGTGCGCCAAAGAAAACAGTCCACCTCGATATTTGGCAGTATTTATTAGATTTTAAGGAAATGAAGAAACAGGTTGATTTTTGATCTAAGGGGGACACATTTTTACGGTACATACATCTGTCATTTGTCAACCCCCTCTCTTCCACTCCCCCACCCCTTTTTTTAATAGGGAATAGGGGTCGTGTGCTAGCTCATTTGAAAGCTTATTCAATTCTCTCTTCAGTAATACTAACATTGACATAATTATTTATACAGGATATCCAAGAAAAATTATTTTAAATTAAATTGACACATAAAGAAGAATGTACATATGTAATTTTTTAACTCAAAATACATTCTACTGCTGACAGAAAACATAAAAAAAATGTTTATTTGATAAATAAACATTGTTTGTTGTTTAAATTCAATATTTAACCTACCAAGAGGCAGATGGTTGGCAGCTTGAACATTCAAATTAAGCGAAAAGCAATGTTTATTTATCAAAAAACATTTTTTTCTGTTTTGTGACAGCAGTAGAATGTATTTTGAATTAAATAAATTACATACATTCTTCTTTTTGTGTCAATTAATTTTATTAAAATATTTTTTTCTTGGACACCCTGTATAAATAATTATGTTAATGTTTATGTTACTGAATAGAGAATTGAATAACTTTTCAAATGAGTTAGCACACGACCCCTATTCCCTATTTAAAAATAGGGGGTGGGGGGAAGTGGAAGGGAGGGGGTTGACAAATGACAGATGCATGACAAATCGACCTGTTTCGCCATTTCCTTAAAAACCAATAAATACTACCAAATATCGAGGTGGACTGTTTTCTTTGGCCCACACTGTATAATACACATGCAACACACAATATACAAACATATCATACATAAACGCACAATGCACAAACGCATAATACACAAACAAATATTACAAAACGCTCAGAATTTGATATCCCGAGGGGGCAAACACCATCCTCAGATTTTTTCAACTAAAAACATGGCTATTGCTTTCAGGATCGAGGCCTAGTAAGTCAACCGTCAATTTCGAAAAACATAACCCGCTAACATCTTGTTGATTATACATTTTCCCATTAAAATAATCCTTTTTGAAAACGATTTTTGGAGTAATCGAACCGTCAAACAGTAGTAAAAATAGTATATTGTGCAACAAGTGCAGAAAGGCACTAATTTCTCACGAATTTGAAAAGTTCCGGTACGAGCGCAAGCGAGTGCCGCAATTCAAACGAGTGAGAAATTACCTTTCTGCACGTGTTACATACTATACTTTTTCTACAACCACAGTTTTTGCTAAAAATAAAAATCACAATTTCCAAACGAAGTTTCATTATAATAATAAATTATTAATTTTAAACTGTATGTAATTAATACTAATCAATTTAAATTCCTTATACCTAAACAAATTACACAGAAATCAGTTAAAAAATTAATGCACTGCCTTAATTTGTTTGAATTTAAACTATTTTAAATAATTATTATAAAATAATGTCACATTTGACGTTATATCAATGCAGTCACAGATTTCCACCATACCTACTTCATTCGACGTATCTTGCTGAGGTTGCTAAATCTTTATTGGTTAATTGATAATTATAAAATGTTTATTAAGAATACAATTGTAAAATAAAACAGTTCTAACATCCATAATTTAATTTCTATTCGATAATTAAGTATAATAATTGTCTTACAGGTTATATACAGGGTGTAACAAAAATACAGGTCATAAATTAAATCACATATTCTGGGACCAAAAATAGTTTGAGTGAACCTAACTTACCTTAGTACAAATATGCACATAAAAAAAGTTATAGCCCTTTGAAGTTACAAAATGAAAATCGATTTTTTCGAATATATCGAAAACTATTAGAGATTTTTCATTGAAAATGGATATATGGCATTCTTATGGCAGGATCATCTTAAAGAAAAATTATAGTGAAATTTGTGCTCCCCATAAAAATTTTATGGGGGTTTTGTTACTTTAAACCCCCCCAAACTTTTCTGTACGTTCTAATTAAATTATTATTGTGGTACCATTAATTAAACTCAATATTTTTAAAACTTTTTTGGCTCTTAGTATTTTTTCGATAAGGCAGTTTTTATCGAGTTGCGGCTTCTTTTTTAATATGTTTACATAAAAAAATTTATGGGGGCTTTGTTCCTTTAAACCCCCCAAATGTTTGTGTACGCTCCAATTAAACTATTACTGCGATACCATTAGTTAAACAAAATGTTTTTAAAACTTTTTTGCCTCTTTGTATTTTTTCGAGAAGGCAACTTTTATCGAGATATGGCTTCTTTTTTAATACGGTTCAAAATATACCTAAAAATGTAAATCATACATAAATTTTCATATTTTTACTAAGTCTCCATAATCGTACATTAACCATATACAAATATGTGGTGGATTTGACAAATATTCAAAATATTTCGATAAAAACTGAATTTTCGAAAAAGTACTGAGAGCCAAAAAAGTTTTAAAAACATTGTGTTTAAGTAATGGTACTACAATAACAATTTAATTGGAACGTACACAAAAGTTTAGGGGGGTTTAAAGGAACTAAACCCCCATAAAATTTTTATAGGGTGTCCAAATTTCACTATAATTTTTTCTTAAGATGCTACTGTCATAAAAATGCCATATGTCCATTTTAAATAAAAAATATTTAATAGTTTTCGATATATTGGAAAAATCGATTTTCATTTTGTAACTTCAAAGGGTTGTAACTTTTTTTATATGCACATTTGTACTAAGGTAAGTTAGGTTTAATCAAACTATTTTTGGTCCCAGAATATGTGATTAAATTTATGACCTGTATTTTCGTTACACCCTGTATTTGTCTACACTTTAACCACAGATGTAAACAGAATATATAACATATAACATTACTCAGAATAAGGTATTTATTTGTAAAATACCAAATTAAAGTTAAAAAATATTGTGTTAAAGTAGCGAATGTTGCAGATTTCTCGGACATGAGTTAAATCGGTTCTTTTTTGAAAAGCACTATCAAATCTAATATCTTAAATAAAACCATTTCATCAAAACATGTTATAATTATTATATTTGTGGAATGTAACGGTACTGTGCAGAAAAGAACTTTCCAGCACAGACACGTCACTTTTCTGCACACTAATGTCATATCGCTGGTACCTATGATTAATGTGATTCCTAAAACATTTCCAGCGAAAATAATAACTCTTTGATATGTATTGGCGTTTACAATTTTTTTTATATGCGTTTCCGGGAAGATTGTAACTCCCAAAATATTTATAATGAAAATATTTTGTTCATAATAGATGCCGACGAAAACAATTATTTCCCTTTCTGTTTCTGTGTTTGCCGACGAAAACAATTATTTCTGAGAACTTTTTACTAATTATAATTTTCGTGGACCCACAAACAGAAATGATGTTTTTTGCCGATACTCCTCAAAAAATAAATTTTTTCGCTAACACTTTATTAGGGATTATAATTTTCACAAGCATATAATCGAAAATAATATTTTTCGCGGCGTTCATTGAAAGTTCATTTTCGTAGGCGGCGGCGATATATCCTATACTGTGAGAAAATATCAGCTTTGTTAACATAAAACTGTGCAAAAGTGCATTTTGAATAGTAGTTGTAGAAAATAGTATATTGTGCAACAAGTGCAGAAAGGTACTAATTTCTCACGAGTTTGAAAAGTTGCGGTACGAGCGCAAGCGAGTGCCGCAATTCAAACGAGTGAGAAATTACCTTTCTGCACGTGTTTCACACTATACTTTTTCTACAAGCACAGTTTTTCCTAAAAATAAAAATCACAATTTCCAAACGACGATTAATTATAATAGGTACCTATGTGATAAATTTTAAACTGTATTTAATTAATACCTACTAATCAATTTAAATTCCTTATACCTAAATAAATTGCACAGAAATCAGTTAAAAAATTAATGCACTGCCTTAATTTGTTTAAATTTAAACAATTATTACACATTATTGCCATTATATTTATGCAGTCACGTTTTTACACAAAACCTACTTCATTCGACGTCTCTTGCACAGGTTGCTAAATCCTTATTGGTTATTTGATAATTATAAAATGTTTAATAAGAATAAAATTGTAAAATAAAACAGTTGTAACATCCATAATTTAGTTTCTATGCTATAGTTAAATATAATAATTGTCTTATAGGTTATATATTTGTCTAAAGTTTAACCACGGATGTAAACAGAATATAACGTTACTCAGAATGCGGTAGTCCACGGATTTAAACAGAATATAACGTTACTCAGAATGAGGTAGTCAACTGTGCAGAAAAGAACTTTGCGGCACAGAAACGTCACTTTGCGGCACAGAAACGTCACTTTTCTGCACACTAGTGTCAAATATCTTATACTGTGAGAAAATATCAAGTTTGCTAACATAAAACCGTGCAGAAAAGTGCACTTTGAATAGTGGTTGTAGAAAAATGCAATTTTCATTACAATCAATTGTGGCTTAATCCCATATAAACATAATATTTAATCTACTTATTGGTTTTGTCATTTCATCTTCTTTAGGACGACCACTTTGAAATGTACCTGAGCCTGCAGTTGTTCATAGCTGAAATTATAAAATCTTTAGTACGTAGCGAGAGAAACCAACAAGTAATGTGCGACAAGAACTTCGCCAATTACCTCTTGACGATCGGATCGGAACCACTACAGAACGAAAACCACCCCTTGCACAATTCACTGCAATATATGCTCGAGAGATTGGCAGCCCAAGCGATAGAAGCCAAAGATTTGAGACAGTTTTTAAGGTTAGTGTAACTCCTAACATTTGCATTGTCTGTACACTGACAGACTACAGCTGACAAGTGACAACTAAAAAATATTTAGTACAAAGTACGAGTGACAAATGACAAGTTTGACATGTTTCGACATGCGTTCTTTAAATGTACATGTATGGATTATTATAAAAAATGTGTGTACGGGAAAACTGGAGACGTATTTTTACATTTTCAATGTTTATTGAAATCAGTCTTCTTCTTCTTTAAGTACCGTGCCCAAATTTTTAGGTGTGGGTAGCTTCCATAACAATTTGCCGATATCGTTCTCGATCTTGTGCGGCATGTAACAATTGATCTGCTGATAAGCCAGTCCATTGACGAAGGTTTCGGAGCCATGAATATTTCTTCCGACCAATTCCTCTTTTTCCGTCGATCTTTCCATTGAGTATTAACTGCAGCATCCTGTATCTGCTACCTCTCATTATATGCCCCAGATATTCAAGTTTTCTCTTTTTTATCATCTTGGTTAAATCACCTTCGCCTTGACCTACTCTGTTTAAGACTTCTCTGTTTGAAATGCGTTGAACCCTAGATATTCTGAGCATTCTACGATACGACCACATCTCAAAGGCTTCTAATTTGTTCATCATGTTAACCTTCATGATCCAGGTTTCACATCCATATAGTAATACAGGATACACATAAAATTTTAGGAACTTGATTCTTAGTTGTAAGTTCAGCTGAGAGTTGCTTAGAATAGATCTAAGTTTCATAAATGCTCCTCTTGCAATTTCTATACGAGTTTTAATTTCTTCATCCGGATTTAGTGTCTCGTTTATCCAACATCCTAGGTATTTAAAATGGTTAACTTTTGTTATTGGTTCATCACTGACAATTAGTTGCATGGGGCCGACGTCTTGTTTACTAACCACAAGTAACTTTGTCTTTGTTGCATTTATGTTAAGTCCGTTATTGGAGCATTCTCTAGTGACTCGAGCTATAAGGAATTGAAGATCTTCGATATTTTCAGCCATGATCGCGGTGTCGTCTGCATATCTGATGTCGTTAATAGTTTCTCCCCGATTCGAACTCCACATTGTCCTTCCAAGGCTTCATTAAAAATTATTTCTGAGTATACGTTAAACAAAGTTGGGGATATCACACAACCCTGTCTGACACCTCTTTGAATGCAAATTTTGTCTGTTTCTTTGCCGTCTACCAGAATAGAAGCTTCTTGATTCCAATATAGATGTTGTAAAAGTCTCAGATCTTTATCATCTATTCCAATCATTTCTAGATATTCAAAAACAACCTATCATGTTGAACTCTATCAAACGCCTTCTCAAAATCTATAAAGCAGAGGTAAATTGGTTTCTGTACTTCCCATGATCGTTGAAGTAATGTTAACATTGAGAACAAAGCTTCCCTTGTTCCCAATCCTTCTCTGAAACCGAATTGTTTGTTTCCCATTGTCTCTTCACATTTGTGCTTGATTCTATTGAGAATTATCTTAAGAAGTAGCTTGAGAGAGTTGCTCATGAGACTAATTAGTCTAAAGTCTTTACATGATGATGTATTAGGTTTTTTTGGGAGTGGAATAAATGTAGACTCTAACCATATCTGTGGCATCATTCCAGTCTCGTATATATGGTTATAAATGTTTGTTAGTTGTGAGACATTGTCGTCATCCAGAAGTTAGTGGACGGAAATATGAAATCAGTGGACGGAGTTAATAATAAAAAGTATTCACAAAATTTTATAACAGTTTGGTTACATTTTTAGGTTAGGAAATCCACTTTGCTGCCTTCCGTTGGGCTCCAACGAACCAGGAGGTTATCCGGTACCTTTGACCAGGATCAAGACCTTAGTCTCCATGACAACGCCCAAAGATTTCCGGGCGCAGTCTTCTTATACCTTGCCGCCATTCGTCGAATTCGATATGTCGGCTGAAGGATTTGGCTGTCTCTATCTGCCCAGTATCGCACCACAGTCTCCGTCAGCTCCTAGCGTGGTATCGACGGTCGATAGTAGTGTTTTAGGAGGGATAGGTAAGCAGTAATACGCCCTATATTCATTTTGTATTATTAAAAAAATGTGATATATGTGTTCTAGGTGCTGGTGATCGTATGTTTCCTCCACAAACAGGCCTTAGCTACTCCTCGTGGATATGTGTCGACAAATTCTCCGATCCTAGATCCGATCCACACTGCGTACGGCTGCTGACTCTGGTGAGAAACTTCAGCGGAGCTCGAGAAGACCATTTGGTTTGCCTTTCTATAGTTTTGTCAGCAAGAGACAAAGCTATCATTGTTTCCACCCAAGAAACGCACATACCCAACCGTAAGTTAGAATCTTATTCATAGTTAAAACATTTTTAATTGATTTTTTTTTAATTTCACGTACTTCCCTAATAACACCAAACATTTCATGTATGTTCCTAGAATGTACACACAGGATATTGAAAACATTCCTGGAATGTCCTCAAATGCACAAGAATGTCCCCTAAATGCCCAGGAAAGTCCTCTGTCAGCATTTTAAACATTCCTTGAATGTCTTGTTGGAACATTCCATGAATGTCTACGAATGTTCTTTGGACATTCACAGTATATTTTTTTATACATTCCCTGGATATAGTCGCTGATGTGACATAATACCTCCGATTTGTTTTTTCATGAGTTTTGTAAGAGAGACTAAAAACTTTTTTTACGGTCACCTCCTATTTTCATGATATTTTTCGACATGTTTTGTAGTAAACTCAACTATCTATTTACTACTAAACATGTCAAAATTTACATGTGAAAACAGGAGATGACCATAAAAATGGTTTTTCGTCTCCTACAAAATTCATGAAAAAGCAGATATGAGGTATTGTCACGTCACCGACGATATACCAGAAGTAAATTACATAATAAAGTACAACCTTGATAAATATAAACATTTTTATTGCACAAAATCTTGTCATATATCTTTTTCCATAATCATCACTACGATGATGATTCATTGTATTGAATTGTACATTACAATTACAATCTGGTCATAACTGACCAATGAGCAATTTTAATTTAATCTAAATTACTACTGTTCCTTAAAATGAAGAGCTTACCCCATAGCGTCTCTTATCTAATCTAACAAGATCGTGCACTATTCTACTATCACCTATCACTCAAACTAGTTCAAAAGGCTTTGTACTCTTCAATATTCTAGTTTGCCCAGTAGTATCGAGGAGCTGGATTTCCTCAATATTCTTGTAGGTACTTATTTGCTCGTGTCTTCCAATTTTACTCCAACTTTAAAAACAAATTCAGCTGTAAAATATTTATGTGCCTGAAGGCTTTGTATGCTTTCATCTGCTGCTTAGAGTAGTAACTGTGAGAATCCACCAGATATGTATAAATATCTATAATAGTAATTTGGTGGAATGCACTTTACTGTAAAATCCAATTCTGACTGAATTGTATATGGATCTAAATCGCCAATTATTTTCAGCTTCAATAAATATCTAAAACAATAAAAGAAATAATGTTATTGCTTGCAAAATTCATCAATATTGAGAAATATCAGAGAAAAATTAACAGTAACAGTAAATAAAAATTATTTCCCCTATTTTTCTCCAATAACATCTGGAGTTTCCAATAATAATTTCCTTAAATAATCACTTTGCATTGTGGTAAAGTTTATAAAGTTCACAAAATACAGCAAACGAAATCCAAATGAATCCAAAATAGACAAAATACGACGATAAACAATGAAAAATAGATATTACAATAAACATAACCTCTGTAACTTTTTGTATGCCAACCAGAACCAGAAGTCACGTGGTTTGGATTGCCTAATATACGTGGATACACGCGCGGCAAATTTGAAAATGAACGCAAATTGAATAGTAAATGGCCTCTCTTAAAATATAGGACATTGGTAGTATGTCCATAGAATGTCTTGTGGTAACATTCCACCAATAATTTAATCAGATGTTCACCGAATGTTCCTTGAATGTCCAGGACATTCAAACATTAATAGAACTTTGATAGTACATTCCTGGAATGCTTTGTGTTGTTATTGTTAGAATTGCGGATATTCCCGTTTATTTATTTTTATATATTGTCTATTGTCACTTTTTCTTACTTTTCACATTCTGTTTTTTCGTGTTTTTCTATTTTCTCGACTTTTATTTACCTTAATTTCTTCACAATTTCCGCAGACAAATTATTGCTTTTCCACTTCCTTCCCTCTCTATTTCTTATTGACTTTCTTCCTCTTATTCATCCTCTTCTATCCTCCCTACTTCAATTTTATTTCTCTTCCGCTTGTTTTCTATCATTATTCTTCTTTCTGTCTCTATATTCGTTGGATATTCGATACACTTGATATTTTCCTTTGCTGTTTTCTTAGCTTTTCCATTTTTCGTATTTCTCCGCTTCTTTATTTTCGCCTATACTTTCACCATAAAGTTGTACAGTCATTTGCATTTTCCCCCTCTTTCTGTTCCCGCTGATTTCACCTTGCTTTCTGTCTTAATTTCTCCTACGTTTACACTATCTCACTCTTCATTTTTCTTGATATTCCTTCCGCTATTATACTTAGTCTTTTTTCTTTCCTGGTTTTTGCTTTCCACGTTACTAATCTTAATTTTCTTTCCCTTCAGTTTCCCATTAATTCTTTGCTTATTTTTTCTTTATCTTTTTATTTCCTGCGCTGCTCTCTTCTCCTTTCATGAGGTTTTCGTCACCTTTTCTGTAGACATATAATGTTATTTCTATGTCCCTCTCCCCCACACTTCCTATTGGCCTTCCTCTTTATCTTCCTTCTCCTTTATCCCTTTCACACCTGTTCCATTTTAGTTGTCATAATATTCTTCCTATTGTCGCTTGCTTGAATCTCCTTTCCTTCCTCCTGTCACCTATCTTTTTCCTTTTTCTTTCATTTATTTTGTTTCCTTGCTTTATTCCTTCGTTTTCCCTCCTTTATCCGTAATTCTCCCTTTATCATCGTTCTTCTTGTAGTATTCTTCGGATTACCCTAAAAGTTTAATGCCATCGTTAACAAGTTCGTGAAATGCCATTGTGTACAAATTGAATGGTTTCCGATTCCAGATATAGGAGATTGGGAGCCCGAAGGCTCTGGCGAGCATGGAGCAAGAGTGTGGTGTCCTGATATTCTGCAAGAAGGTCAATGGCATCACTTGGTGGTCGTTTTAAACAGGGCCGTACTGAAGAATTCTTCTTTTTCGTTGTACCTCGATGGGCAGCAGATACACAACCAGAAGATGCACTATATTTCGCAAAATCCTGGAGGCGGTGCTGCTAACTTGACCGTCGCTTCGTCTGTTTATGGTTACATCGGAACGCCGCCAGCTTGGAGGCGGTATTCCAGATTGTGCTGGAAGCAAGGACCTTGTCACTTGTTTGAAGAGGTAATTTGATGATTTTCTTTAATTATTTGCTTATTTACATAAATATATATACTGGGTGAAATAAAAAGGCAGGTCATAAATCAAATCACATATTCTGGGACTAAAGATTAAGTAAGATTATAGAAACCTGGTAATAATATTATGAAAATGATATTCTATAACATGGACGTATAAATAAAGATCTTTATTTATACGTCCATGTTCTATAATAACTTTAAAAAGAGCGTAAACCCTGTAGTTGGCTGTATACCTTCAATATAACAACGTGGAATGAAGTAAACACTTCTGTTGTATGTAGACATATATGAATTTATTAAAAAATCCTTAAAATTTATCCACGAAGGAGTGGAAGTACAAAACGTTTTGGGTCAGACTGACCATTATCAGTGTAAACGTCCAGTGTACAAGTAATTGAAACTAGCCACTTCAATTGGCATAAAAACCTCTAAAATACGTTATTGAAATACATTCTATAATAAAAAGTGGTCGACATTAAGTCGATGTCTTAAGATTTAAAGATCACATGTGAATGTATTTCATCCTTGCTCGAAAATTGCATAAGGTAAGTACTTGTGTTCAGGTGAGAGGTTACGAACCAGAATGTAACAATAATGTATTTTAGAGGTTTTTATGCCTATTGAAGTGGCTAGTTTCAATTACTTGTACACTGGACGTTTACACTGATGATGGTCAGTCTGACCGAAAACGTTTTGTACTTCCACTCTTTCGTGGGTAAATTTTAAGGATTCTTTAATAAATTCATATATGCCTACATACAACAGAAGTTTTTACTTCATTCCACGTTGATATTCTATAATCTTAATTAACCATTTACAAATAGGTGGATTTTGCCAATGTTTACAATATCTTGATAAAAACTGTCTTATCGAAAAAGTACCACGAGGCAAAAAGTTTTAAAAACATTGTGTTTAACTAATGTTACCACAATAATAATTTAATTGAAACCATGGACCTATAAACACAGATGGACTCAGCTATTTACATAAAATTGTGAAGCCAAAATTATTTGAATAGGTCACAATCTAAGTACCTTCACATGTTGTCACGTATTTTTATTAAAATTTCTTATTCGCGTATCGCTGAAAATGTTACTCTTTTATGTCGTGTCTACAGATGCTATCAAACTAAAATAATAATTGTTCAGTTATATTAATTTACATATTGAATGGTAATTAAAATATCAAGTGTTCATATCATTGAATAATAGATATCAACCAATTATTGTATATGTAGAAGCATTGAAACTATAAATAAATGGCAACGGTGTTTGCATTTCTGTCTACAAACGTCCATGTCAAATATTCCATGTTTGTTTACTTTTTAAGGTAATTGAGGAAAAGTTGTTTTTCGCTATTTTGGCTATATTCTGAGTGATATTTTGTGAAAAGTGAAATAAACATACATAATAATGGTGCTACAGTGTTGCATTTGCAAAAAAAAACTTAACATTTATATCCGGATCTTTCATTTCATTTGTAAGTACTGTTTATTTACTTTATAGAAGGATGAGGAAGTCTGTTTACATTTTGAAATATGTCTTTCATAGGCGTACCATTGGGTCCTTCATATTAATGTATTGAACAAGATATTAGTTCATTAAATTATATATTTTTAAATTGTAAGTAGACATCATCTGATTTAAAAAGATCTGTTTAGTAGCTTTTTAATTTGATATTTCTCATGCATTCAAATCAATTAGTGAAATGAATAAAAAATTATTTATTTTTCTATGTAGGTTTCCAAATAATATTGACGATCGAACTATTTGGGTAGCAAATTTAGGAGAAAACATAAAGATTTCAAAATATTTCCTAAATATTTATACAAAAAACCATTATCCCCTAAAACAAAAGAACAGTTTTTCAGTTATTTAGATGTTCTTAAAGAATATATAATCAATCTATCCTATAGGTTAGTTAATATTTTAGAAACCAGAAGAAAAACTGGATTTCTAGGATTTGTTGTCTGTAAAGAGAGTCTGAAAGGTCTATATGATACTTATTTGGTGAAAAATTTGAAAAGTATGTTTTAATACATTATCAAATAGCCCAGTCCGGATAGCATTTGACCTTGCATTACGAGCTGCCCCAAATTTTATTTCTCTAATTGTTAGTGGGTGTCAATAGTAGTGTAAATTTAAAATCTCGACTAAATTCCGCCGTTGCGTTCGCCGCCATCTTGATTTTAAACGAGAACCGCTTTTGCTCAATATCTCCGCCATTTTCAACTTTTCGACAAAAAGTGTAGAAACTGAAATTGTCGAAAATGCGATTTTCTATAATTTCGTTTATTATAATTTTTTTCGTGCGGTCGATATTTTCCGAGTTATGGGGGGAAAATAGTGACAGTTTGAGCATAATTAATGAATTATTGGATTATCTCGTTTATTATCGTTTTACAACAAATAAGTACCTATACAAAAATGAGGAGAATTATATTTTGTACGATTTTAATTTTTTTTATTTTTTTGATAAAATCAATATTTAAGGTAGTACGTATCCGGTAAAGGTGCGAGCGTAAGACCTGATTGATTTTATAGCAATTGTTTTTGTTCAATATCTCCGCCATTTTCAACATTTCGACAAAAAGTGTAAGGGCTGAAATTGTTGCAATTACGATTTACTACAACTTTTCGAGAGAACCAGTGGCGGGTCTACGTGGGGGGAAATGAGGAAATTCCCCCAACAGAGCCCAAAATTTAAAAAAAAATGTTGAAATATAAAAATACAGTAGAACCCCGTAAATCCGAACCCCGCGAATCCGAACTTTCGGCAAATCCGAACCAACGGAAAGTGAAAAAATTTAAAAATTCAAGACAAAAACTTAAAAACATGTTTATTATACAGAGTAAAGCCAGAATATTGGACAATGTAGGATTACTAGGACTTTGACATTTAAAATTTCTTAAAAATAAATATTATACTTTAATATATAGGTTTATAAAGTGTTTTAAACACAAACTTACTTTGGTTCTCTCGTAGTCAACTTGAGTCCAAAAATATTGTCCACACTCTTGCGAGAACGTTTGGCTACTCAAAATCACAATGAACGCTTTGAACTACTAGTTAAGGCTAACTTTCGGATAATCCGAACTTTTCGGAATCCGAACAGGCTGTCCCCCCAATTAGTTCGGATTTGCGGGGTTCTACTGTATATTAGCTGACATGAAACTTAAAATATCGACAGGCAACTTCAACCCATAAAACCGGCTAGTTAATAAAATTAAGTGACATTAATGCATATAAGTTATTGTTATTATGTATGTCTCTTATGTACTTACTTTGGTTGGTGTTTCATTGGGAATTTCAAAAACTTTATAAAATATAATTCTCTTTATTTTTGTTTATATACAGTGATGTCGTAAAGTTCATAATAAATGAGACAATTCAATAATTATACTTCCCCTCCGCTTCCACTATTTTTCCCTTTAACTCGGAAAATATTGATCGCATAAAAAAATTGTGAAAAAGAAATTGTAGGAAATTGCATTTTCCAACAATTTTAGTTCCTACCTTTTTGTCGCAAAGTTGAAAATGGCGGAGATACTCAGCAACAACGGTTCTCCTTTAAAATCAATATGGCGGCTAATGCAACCGCGGAATTCAGTCGAGATTTTAAATTTACACTAATATTAATCTCCCCTAAAGGAGAGAATTATAAAATTTGGTGCATCTCGGAAGCAAGATTCAATTCAGTAATTATGCTCCCCCCACCACTTTTTACTATTTTCCCACTTAACTCGGAAAATATCAACCGCATAAAAAAATGTTAAAGAGAAATTGTAGGAAATCATATTTGGAAAATTTTAGTTGAAAATGGCGTAGATATTGAACAAAAACAATTGCTTTTAAATCAATCAGGTCTTACGCTCGCGAGATTACCGCATACGTACTACCTTAAATGTTAATTTTAGCAAAAAAAATGAAAGAAATCAAAATTGTTTAGAATTTAATTCTCTCCATTTTTGTATAGGTACATTTTTGTCGTAAAACTAATAATAAACGAGATAATTCGAGATAATAGAAATGATAGAAAATCACATTTTTAACAATTTTGGTTCTCATACTTTTTATCGAAAATTTGAAAATGACGGAGATATTGAGCCAAAACGGTTCTCGTTTAAAATCAAGATGGCGGCTAACGCAACGGCGGAATTTAGTCGAGATTTAAAATTTACACTACTGTTGACCCCCCTAAAGATTAGAAAAATAAAATTTGAGGCAGTTCCTAATGCAAGGTTAGGCTTGTTATTCGTCTAACCCGACTGGACTACAATAAATGTAGGTAGGTACTTTAATTTGACCAATGTATGTTTTTTAATTGATTTGTTTTATCATAGTATTATTTGATACGTATTAAAAAATTAACTTGAGCTTAACTATATTGACATTATATTAATTTTAATAACAAATAAAATTGTTTTTATTTTTTCTATAAAAACGTGATTGTTAATATTTATACTCTGTTTTTTTTAATTAAATTCTTTGAACGTGTTTTTATAAATTATTACTACTTCCAATTATTATTAACGCCTGAATTATTATCCCCACGAGTAATAATTCAAGCACGCTTATGCTCATTGAGGAAGCGTCACATTCTATCGATACCCGTTTTACTCCCCTTTACCCTCTGGCCCAGGAGTACCGAAGCTTCAAAACAGTGTGTATTCAAGGTATGGTATTGCTGAGTCCATCTGTGTTTATACGTCCATGATTGAAACACACAAAAATTTGGGGTGGTTTAAGGGAACCAAACCCCCATAAAAATTTTATGGGGTGTCTAAATTTCACTGTTATTTTTTTAAGATGTTCCTGTCATAAGAATGCCACATCTCCATCATCATTCTCTGCCTTATCCCTATGCGGGGTCGGCTTCCCTATTTGCATTTTTCTCTACACAATTCTATCTTGGGTCATATCAATATTAATCCCGTTTACCAACGTGTCCTGCCTAATCGTCTCCCACCAGGTCTTTACATAGTAAAATACTTTACTTGCCGAAACAGCTGTAGTAACTTTAATTTATAATAAATTTTAGGGAAGTGCCTATTGAAAACAAAAGTTATTCAGTTTTATTGTTAGTATATATCTAGAAACTTGAGACTGTTGGCCGATAATATCGTTTGACAGTTTGCAAAGCCATGATACCCAAAAATATGCTGCAACAATTGTGGCCTATAGAATCAAAACATGCTAGATCCATTTTTTGAAATTTTTCAGGAGAAACTAAAAAACATTAAAAATGTAAATTTCACAAAAAGTATCCGGCATTTCTTAATCAAAGTGGCACAATAAATGTCATAAAATGGCACACTAATTTGGTATAGAGTAATTTTTCTGAATGCCCCTTAAACCTTCAGAAATTTGTACTTTTAGTTTGTATTTAGCAGATTTTGATTCTAAGCCCACAATATTGCTCATTTTCAACTGCTTTTAGGCGCAATTAATGCACTAAAAGTAGGTATTGAACTATTCTTATAGGAAAACATACAAAATATACAAGAAAAAGAAGTATTTTATTTTTCATAAAACTATGGACATAGCAGAGTTTGATTCTACGTTAACATTTCAGTGGTATTTTGAAGAGAATTTAGAAGATTTTGAGCTGAAACCGTATGTCTGTAGATTAATAGATACTTGAACTTTGAAAATGTGTAAACAAAAGAAAAACGAAAAAATTTAAAATTAGAAAATCTACAGTTTCGTTTTGATTTAAATCTGTCTCCTGCCATCCCCGATAGTACTATTTCTAGGTCTACCTGTTGTCAAGGAGGCTCTGCAGAAGACAAGTTTACACCAAAACGTCCGTAGTTCTCGGTACAAAAATAAAACTATTTATACCGTAGTACGGTTAGAACGCCCTCTAACGGGGAATAAGTGAAATGAATGTCGACTCGATTCAAGTTCTCTGTTTAACACAGATATGACAATATCAAAAGGCACCGCTAGGAAAATATTCCAATATGCGGTTCAGAGAACCTGTATGAAACGAGTCTTTGTACTCTAATACAGAGTATGGCATTAGTAAAATTAGAAAATCAGAAAAAAATTGGATTTGGCAGGTTTGATTCTGATGGGCTCAATTGTAAAAATTGTTTACTTTTCACTTCACATATAGAACAAGAAAGAACCACCTACCAAAGAAAACAGGTGGCCATTATGAACGTGGAATGGCACAGTCAACGTATAATGCTTACTATAAAAGATGAAGAAATATAAATATGTATAACATGAAGCATTGAGACACCAGACCAGAGAAGCAAACATTGAGAGACCAGACGGTAGACGATCAGTAGGCCGTCCCAGAAAAAGATGGAAGGATGATATTGAAGCCGATTTATCTAGAATTGAGAAAGATGATGATATTTATCTAGAAGATCGTAGATGATGGAGGGCTATTAGTCCAGAGTAATAAGGATTTTCTCGGGACACTGAAAGATCCAGGTAGCTGACTACTTTTTTAGTTATTGTAAACCTATAGGAAGAAAACCTACCTGTTTCCTGCCTAGAGTTCGCGTCCGTTTTTTAATTATTAACAATTTAGTGCAAAAATCGCGATTTTTCTATTTTTTGCACCCCATTCAAAAGCTAAATAGTTGACATAAAATTACAAAGTTTAATTTTTTAGAACATTAAAAAACCTTCAAAATGCCGGTTTTTGAAAGTTACAAAGTTAATTTGTTGCTACGCAAACTGCAAAATAAGTGAAAATCGTTATTTGTTAATAATTTTTACTAAAACTACCTTAGAACTTTAGTGTTTCACCCAAAGTTGGGTATTGGCGTACTTAACAAACCTTCAAAACTTGAGACCGATCCATTAATTAGTTTAAGGGTTATTCTATTTGTTTATCCCAGAAACCTTTATTTTGCAATAAGATAAGACATAAAATAATGAAGTTGGGGCAATTATGAGTATGCCAAATGAAAGTAGAAGAGTGATAGTATCAAAATGTATTAAAAAAAGATAAAAAAAATAATTAATATAGTTCAAGTATTACGTAACGCAGGTTGGGGGGGGGGAGGTCAAAAATCTTCAAAAATTGCGTTACGTAATAGTTAAACGCCCATTACAGTGCGTTACGTAGAGGGTAGGGGGGTCAAAAATCTTCAAAAATCGCGTTACGTAATACTTGAACGCTCCCATAGTCAAAAATCCTAATGCCAAATTTTTGAAATTTTGTAGTTTATAAACATTTAGAATAACTTTAAAAATGTCCGTAGAAACAACATTTTTATATATTCGAAAAGATAGTATTTTAACACGAATTTTCAATTAAAAAATTTAGCATGGGTTCATTTGGGACAAAGTTTGCCATATGTTTTTTTTTAATTCACAGCTAATTTGTTTATAATAATTAAGGAATCTCATTAATGCCATTTTAAAGAATGGGATTTGTATTTTTTCTTTAAAAATTTGCACAAGCATTGTACACCTGGTTGCATTGTACACCTGGCAATGCGAAGGCAAAACAATCTTACTTTTCAATTAGAATACGGAGTGCAATCCAGCTCTCTGAATCGCGATTTTCGATTTTTATTGGAATCTCATCGCAGAGAGCGCAGGCTTGTTCTCCATATCCTAAGCCTGCGCTCTCTTCGATGAGATTCCAATAAGAATCGAAAATCGCGATTCAGAGAGCTGGATTGCACTCTGTATTCTAATTGAAAAGTAAGATTGTTTTGCCTTCGCATTGCAACTGAATAAAATAGGTATACATTTTTATTTTATAGTCGTATTACTCCGTAGAGTAACTAGGTGCATTTTCCGTTGGAACTTTACCAAGCTGCAGACGGGGATATGAATTGCATAGTGTAGAATTCCTTCCCTTTGTCTTCACTGCAGCCTTCATTGTCTTCACTGCAGCATCCATTTGGCTTGCAAATTGTAGAAGCCTTGGAGGTGTCACCAGGAAAGTGTACCAATAAGTTTTTCAATTTAAAAATCTTTTAGTAATATTTTTAATATTTTCAATATTATTAATGTTGCTATTAGGATTGAAAAACTTCATCTTTCATTTGCCAGATGACGCTAGTCACCTACCCTATTTGTTTCAGTTGCAATGTGTGGGAAAAGCTCTCGGTGCTGGTCAGTTAGGATATGGAGAACAAGCCTGCGCTCTCTCCGATGAGATTCCAATAAGAATCGAAAATCGCGATTCAGAGAGCTGGATTGCACTCCGTATTCTAATTGAAAAGTAAGATTGTTTTGCCTTCGCATTGCAACTGAATAAAAATGGTATACATTTTTATTTTAATATGGTAGTAGTTTTAAGTTGCCTTTTTTAGTTTTTGAACTCGGCTCCCAGCTCCCCCTTCACTTACCACGACTAGTCACCAATTGAACTACATTTTTAAAAATTCGTGTAAAATACCAGCTTTTCTAATATGTAAAATGATTTTTTCTACGGACAATATTTTTAAAGTTATTCTAAATGTTTATAAACTAAAAATTTCACAAATTTGGCATTAGGATTTTTGACTATATTAGATAATTTTTTATCTTTTTTTAGTATATTTTGATAGCATTAGTTTTCTACTTTCATTTGGCATACGCAGAATTGCCCTATCTTTATTATTTTCTGTCTTATGTTATTGCAAAATAAAGGTCTCTGGGATAAACAATTAGAATAACTAATTAATGGATCGGTCTCAAATATTAAGGGGTTTGTTAAGTACCCCAATACCCAACTTTGGGTGAAATACTAAAGTTCTAAGGTAGTTTTAGTAAAAGTTATTAACAAATAATGATTTTCACTTATTTTGCAGTTTGCGTAGCAACAAATTAACTTTTAACTTTCAAAAATCGGCATTTTGAAGGTTTTTTAATGTTCTAAAAAATTAAATTTTGTAATTTTATGTCATCTATTTAGCTTTTGAATGGGGTGCAAAAAATCGAAAAAATCGCGATTTTTGCACTAAATTGTTAATAATTAAAAAACGGACACGAACTCTAGGCAGAAAACAGGTACGTTTTCTTCCTGTAGGTCTACAATAACTAAAAAAGTAGTCGGCTACCTGGATCTTTGAGTGCCCCGAACATGGTCTATTTCTAGCTTATTACCCTGGAGTATATGTTGGATGTGGCGAAGACTCACATTCAAAACACGTTTAAATGATTCGAATTATGTCTATTTCCTTGTTAACGTTGGGAATTTTTCAGGTTCTACCTCCAAACACAGTGACCTACATGTACCAGCTCGGTCCGCACTACATGGGCTCTTTTCTGGCTCCAATTTTGAACAACCCAGACATAGGATCGCTGGTCACGGAGGAAAAGGTCGTCTTCGGCCTGAACGCCAAGGCCGTCTCGCAGTTGACCTTGAACAAAATAAGAAAAGTCTACAGCCGAACGGACAATAAGTCTATAGCGAAGCAGCTGGGCATGTCTAGCCACGAGAGTGCTACCCCCATCAGGATCCTTCACAATTCAGCGGGACATTTAGCTGGTTCGGCCAGGACGCTAGGAGGAGTTATTATTGGGTACCTGGGAGTGCGAGTTTTCTGTCCAAGGCCTGTAGCTACGACGATAGATGCTGTGGGAGGTTGTTCGGTGCTTCTGGGACTCATAGCGATGGCGCAAGATATAGAAAGCTTGTATGCAGGTTAGTCCAGTCTAAGTTACTCTTTTATACCAGTCTAATATGATTTCTTCTGTATTTAGGGGTGAAGGCTTTAGTATGCGTTGTCAAAAGTAACAAAGTGGCTCAATCGGAGATGGATCGGAGACGAGGTTACCAAACATTGGCTATGTTGCTTCGAAGGAAAAGAACTTTACTTAATTCGCATATCCTTCATCTTGCTTTCAGCTTGGTAGGCACTGTAGATAGTGGAAGAGAGTCCTCAGCGATTCCTAACAGGACTGCGTTTCAAGTAAGTACTATAATCACTTTTCTTTTTCTTCACGTCCCTTATCAAAATTATCTCACGTTGGCGATCACTATTGCGAAAACTACTCGATCTTCTGCAAAATGGAATAATTGCCCTGCATTTGATATCTGAGTCTATTCCCGAACGTTTTTTAACCAAGAAACTTATTTTATTCCTACACTTACACAGAATTATGATTTTTAATTTTATTTATTATTTTTATTATATTTTTACCTTTTTACCCTCTATTTTGCCTTTAAGGATGCGTTTTGTAGTATTCTATATCGATTTCCCCTCACTATATGTCCTAGATAAGACATTTTCCAGTGTTTGACTGTCTTTAGCAATTCCCTATCTTTGTTGACCCTCCTTAGTACTTTCTAATTAGTTTTTCTTGCTGTCCAAGGTCTCTTCAGCGTCCGTCTATTTCAATGCTTAAAGTCTGTTCATACTTGATACTTTTAGTGTCCACACATCATTGCTATTTTGCTTTTTATTTTTATGTCTGGATCTAGTTGGTCCGTTATGACAGTTCCAAGATATGTAATTTTGTGAAGTTTTTGAACTTGAATTCCATTTAATTGACGATTTTTGTTTTTTGAGTTTATTTTAATGTCCATTTTCTGTCCTACTTCGTGAATACGGTCAAGCAGAATTTGTAGACCGTCAATATTTTCTGACAGAATTACATACTGTATCGTCTGCATATACAGGGTGTTTCATTAATAATTGTCCATATAATGACTGGAGAAACCTTAGCACAAAATACGAAGATTTAACCTAAAACACTTAAATAAAATGTGGTTCCTTACTGAGTTACAGGGTGTTTTATCTAAAAATTTAAAAACTATTTTTGTTCAGCATTTTAAAACTATTCGACATAATATCCTTTTCATACTTGGCAGGTAGTATAGAGACTGTACAAACTACTAAATTATGTTAAACAAACGTTTCTGGCTATTACCAGAGGAGTACGACGGGGGAAAGTGAATGGTTGACCCTTTCCAAATTCTACGCCATTGGCAAAATTGCTATTTTAGTTCAATTTTTGTATTCTCCAATACTTTCTATGCAAATAATATACTCTTCATTCGTAACGATTAAGTCATTAGTTTTCGAGATTTTTGAAGTTAAATATGAAACGATACGGTTATTTTGATTAATGTATTGTGTCGCTTCATTTTTAATTTCAAATATCTCGAAAACTAATCATTTTATCGTTACGAATGAAGAGTACATTATTTTCATAAAAAGTATTGCAAAATCAAAAAATGACACTAAAATAGCAATTTCGTCAGTGGCGTAGAATTTGGGAAGGGTTAACCAGCCACTATCCCTTGTCGTACGCCTCTGGTAGTAGCTAGAAATGTTAATTTATCTTAATTTAGTACTATTCACAGTACCTGTACTTTCTGCGAAGTATGATAAGGATACGCCAAATAGTTTTAAAGTACTGGGTACACATAATTTTTAAATTTTAATCATATGAATCATATCATAGAATAATCAAAATAACTGTGCCGTTTCATATTTAACTTCAAATATCTCGAAAACTAATGACTTTATCGTTACCACTGAAGAGTATATTATTTACGTAGAAAGTATTGTAGAATCTAAAAATGGCACTAAAATAGTAATTCCTCCAGTGGCGTACAATTTGAGAAGGGTCAACCATTCACCATCCCCTGTCGTACTCCTCTGGTAGTAGCTAGAAAAGTTTGTTTATCATAATTTAGTAGGGTGTCTAGTAGTCGCACTTTCTGCCAAGTATGGTATTGATACGTCGAATAGTTTCAAAATTCTGAGCAAAAATAGTTTTTAAATTTTTAGATAAAACACCCTGTAACTCGGTAAGGAACCACATTTTATTTAAGTGATTTAGGTTAAATCTTCGTATTTTGTGCTAAGATTTCTCCACTTATTATATGGACAATTATTAATGAAACACCCTGTATAACATTAAGTAGTTCCCCGTTGATTGTTATTACATATGGCTGTCTCTCCAGTGCCTTTTTAAATAACTGACCCGAGTAAACATTGAACAATGTTGGGGACAAAATGCAACCTTGTCCGACTCATCGTTGTATGGAGATTTCGTGGGTGTAGTTATTTCCAATTTTTACGATAGCAGTTCGATTCCAGTACAGATTTTTAATGACACGATTATCTTTGTCATCTATTCCTATATTTTTTAGCATCTGCATTAATTTTACATGCTGTACTCAGCGTAATGAGCGCGGCTCATTACGCCAATCGATATTCTGTGCATTTTTCTAGCGTTGTGTCTCTACGGGTTTGCTCACTACGGAGACCAAAGGATGGTATCCTAGCCTAGAGCATGGTATCGTACTCTTCATATTCGTGAATTCTCGCATTTAAAATAATGTATTTATTTTACCTGGCGATCGAAACTATATTATTAATCGCTATGTAAAATAAATGCATTATTTTGAATGCCAGAATTCACAAATATGAAGAGAAGGATACTATGCTCTAGGCTAGGATACCATCCTTTGGTCTCCATAGTGAGCACACGCTTAGGTATTGCGACAAAGATCGACTTAGCCAGTGTGTGGGAATCCAGTGTTAAATTAGTCCAGAGAAATAAGATTTTTCTCGTGACACATCCCCCTCCAGGCCGAAATCAAATTTTTTGAGTAGTGTGGACATCTATATTAATAACCTATATGTTTCCTGCAGCCGATTTTAATGATATACATAGATATAATCAAATAAAGATAAAAAACGGTACATTTTCGCTTTTTTCGTCTATTACTAAAAAGTGAAGCATTCTAAACAAATTTGAGAATAAGAAACTCATAAATCATATAAAAACCATCAATATGGCGTTCGCTGAATATGTCTACCCTTATTTATTGCTTAGAAAATTGCAAAATAAGTCATAAATTTTGAGATTTTATAAATAACGTTCATAACTTATGTAAACATTAAGTTAGAACCTTCTTATTAAACGGAATGCTGAGACTTCTCGTGCTTAAATTATATTTTAAATTTTAAAGCAATTGGTCAAATAGTTTAAAAGTTATTTAATTTGTTTATTCCAAATTCATTTTTTTTTTCAACACTATAAGTCAGAAAATTATGAGGTTACAGTAATACTTCGGACAGTTTATGAAAGAAGAATATTTATAATATTAACTTAAAAAAAAAAAAAATGACAAAAAGTAATTTTAAACAGTGTAAAATTATTTTTTCAGCTTTTTATAAGTCTCAGCATTCCGTGTAATAAGAAGGTTCTAAGTTAATTTTTACATAAGTTATGAATATTTATAAGAATTCATGATTTATTTTGCAATTTTCTAAGCAACCGATAACGATAAACATATGCAGCGAACGCCATATTGAAGTTTTTTATACGATTTATGAGTTTCTTACTCTCAAATTTGTTTAAAATGCTTAACTTTTTGGTAATAGACGAAAAAAGCGAAAATTTACCGTTTTTTGATCTTCATTTGTTTATAACTATATATATCATCAAAATAGGCTGCAGGAAACATATAGGTTATTATTATAGATATCCATACTACTCAAAAAACTTGGTTTCGGCCTAGAGGAGGTTGTGTCACTAACAGGATATTTTTTCCTTATTTCTCTCAACTAAATATATTTATTCACTTTTACGACCATATTTTTTTATTTTAAAATTTATTTAGTGTTGTATTTGTCGCTTTACTGCTATACTTTAACGTTTTTACAATGTTTTCTTTTCTTTATTCACATATTTGTACTATAATTTTTTTTAGGATCTTTTGTGTGACCTTGAAGTTTGGTACGAAGCCCCAGGAGAACTCCTCAGATCGCATTTGGAGCACCTATACGAACTAGCAGCCGAATCCAACGAAAAGAGAAACAATTCTTGGGTGATGAGGGAGCTGCAGCTGGTAGAGAAGCTTCTACACATCTGCCCCGACGTCAAACATCCAGCCACAAGACAAGTCCTCTTCTCTCTGCTTAGCGTTTTGCTCAGCAACCAACCCAGACACAACGACTTGTTGCTTTTCGGACAATTCATGGCTTCCATGCTGCCTTCAACTCCCGAAGAGTCTGAGAAAGCTCTGGAGCTTCGGGAAGGTGACGCAGAAAGAGAAGGAGAAGGGGAACACATTTTGCTCAGGAACAGGTGCTTGGGATTGTTGCATTCTTTGATTTTTGCAAGCAGGAACCACATTGGGGAAGAAATAGTGAAGACGCTAGGATTTGATTGGTTGTTATTGTTCATGCAACAGAATTTGCACTCTAGTACTGTGATTTGGGCGATGAGGATCTTGGTAGCCATCTGTTCCAGTCCGTCTTTGTTGGGAAGGTAAGTTTTTTCTTACATTCCTTGAAAATGTTCGTTAATATGATCAAAAATCTTCTAGTACTAGGCTGTTTAATAAGTTTTGCTGTTCATGATTTAATTTAATTTAATATTTCCCGAAATATTTTATTTGTTTATAAGCCAAAAAATTGTTTATAATTTTAAAATATTCCTGAGGCCGCTTAAATAGTCCAATTTCAGTTCCGTAAAGTACATTAGATAGGTAGTGTATTTTTATACAAAAACCATAGTTATTCTTATGTATCATAATTATTGTGGTTATTATAGCGACCGTAAATTTTTAATTAACAATTCAATTGTTGCTAAACTGTTAATTCAATTTCGATTGGCTCCTGGAATTATAATCTATACGAAAGGATCTTTTATATTACCAAGTTATTTAATTATTGATGAACAATTACTTATCTAAAATTTTAGTTGAAAATTAAAAATTTTGTTGGAAAAACCCACATTTTCCGGGGAAAATTTTCACCGAAGTAAATCGGGAAAAACACGTCTCTATGCAGAATTTAATTACGGTGAATTTTTATTTGGGTGTTTTTTGTGTAAAGGTAAAATCTTTGAAGTTATAGAGCAAAAATAGAAAAAACACAATTTTCGGGCGCCATTTTGTTTATAAAAAAAGTAGCACACTATCTGCGGACTTTGCATACCTATATTATTAATATATACAATCATAAGATTAGATTTCAGCAATAAAATTGCTGGTAAATAACTTTTACCAAAAATTGCCGATTCTCCGAAAATCTGCCCAGACTATTTATACACTTTCAATATTCATTCATAAATTTCCTTTGCTTAAAAAGTAAAAATTTAATCACTGCACTATACTTGATTGTTTCCATTGTAAAAAAATACTCTGACACTTCGATACTAAATGGCTTGTAAATAAAAAATGATGTTCTGAAGTTATTTTCTTGTGGCATTTTTATAATCAAGTATATTCAAATGGGAAATAAGCCACAATTTTACCTAAAAATGATTTTATTAACGTTTCGACGCCCAAGTCGGGTGTCGTTGTCAAAATACAAAATAATATTAAATAAACAAAAATGTTGTTGCTTAGTAAAAAATTCTTCTAATAATTTATTTAATCTGACTCATTTATATCGGCAATTCAGACACGTATTATACATTTTAAAGTAGACGACTTTAAAAATGATATTGCCAATATTGATGAGTTGCGTTCCTGGGACGACTTTACTAAAAGATAGTTCATTCGATTACATGAAATCAATCCCAACTCAAGAATATCCGCCACAAAAAATCATAGCATGTGATCTGTCTTTAAAAAGACAACCAAATGCAACGGTGGTACTGAAATTCTCGCGTTAGAGATTCCATAGTAAATCACGAGGGAAAACCAGGAAAAACCTCGTGATACTATCCCGACATCGCAAGTATTTTGAGAGTAAACTAAATGTAAACCCAAATACTTGCGATGTCGGGATAGTATCACGAGGTTTTTCCTGGTTTTCCCTCGTGATTTACTATGGAATCTCTAACGCGAGAATTTCAGTACCACCGTTGCATTTGGTTGTCTTTTTAAAGACAGATCACATGCTATGATTTTTTGTGGCGGATATTCTTGAGTTGGGATTGATTTCATGTAATCGAATGAACTATCTTTTAGTAAAGTCGTCCCAGGAACGCAACTCATCAATATTGGCAATATCATTTTTAAAGTCGTCTACTTTAAAATGTATAATACGTGTCTGAATTGCCGATATAAATGAGTCAGATTAAATAAATTATTAGAAGAATTTTTTACTAAGCAACAACATTTTTGTTTATTTAATATTATTTTGTATTTTGACAACGACACCCGACTTGGGCGTCGAAACGTTAATAAAATCATTTTTAGGTAAAATTGTGGCTTATTTCCCATTTGAATATACTTGATAATAAAAAATGAATTTACAGATTGAAATGAATCTTTACACACGTTTATATGAAAAGTGTACCAACTAAAAAAATTGACTAGTAGCAATGTTCTCTCTTATCTAACCGCAAAACTTATTGAACATTCTAGTACTTACTTTAAATGAAAGAAATATGATCAGATCACTTGTCTTACAGTTGTTTATTATTAAAAAATGCGTTTAGGTTCCGTGATGGTCTCAACAATGGCGGTTGGCTGCGTTACACAGAACAAGTGACGCACAATAAGATGGCGGTCGTGTTAGGCAACCAACTAAACAACGTCCACTGCAACGATTTTAAGTCCGAAGCTCTTCACATTCCGGGCTTCAAATTTTTATCGTGGCTGCTTCCATACCACCTCGAAATCTCCGAATTGTACTTTCTGATAACGGCGCTAATGATGGGACAGCCGGCGAAGCTACTTCCGGCGGAAATGAGGTTCGATTTGGATTCGGTGTGGGCGTTCCTGTGGGGCGGATCCATCAACCATCAACCTATCAGCAGCCTAATTCCCAGGATCAGCTTATGCTCCGAAGCCGTGGTAGTACTTTTGGGGATGGCTAAAGCGATGGCTCACGCCGAAGAAGGAAGTTTGCCGCCCTGGTTGCAGAACCATCCGATATCTATAGTTCAAGTAAGTTCACGATTGTTTTTACTCATATATGTTTACTTTAGATGATATCATAAAAGTTTATGAGGTTTTTACATTTTAATTCATTCTTTTATTAAGCATTACAATCCCTAGGGATTATAAGTAACGCCATGGCGTTCAAAATCCTATTTTTGAATGAGGTGGATTCCTCCTCTATAGCTTGCTGTGTGTCTTTGATGCTGTCGTGACTCGTTTCAATTTCTTCTTGTCCTTGCACTGAACTTTCCAGTCTTTAATATTCATTGTTCCTATATCTACTTCTACATCATCCAGCCATCTTCTTCTACGCCTTCCTCTACACCTGGTCCATAGAGGTGTCCAGTTAGTTATCCTTCTCAACATATCTGAGTGTCTCTGTATGTATTCTATCCATTCTAAGTGAAGAGATTTTATGTATCTGACTGTATTTTCTCCCTTTATTTTTTTTCAATTTCGGCATTTGTTTTCTTTGTTATTTCTCCCTCTCTTGTTACATTCTGGTCCAGTATCGTTCTAATTATTTTTCTTTCAAATTTCAGAAGTCTATCTTCCTCTTTCGTGATAATCGTCGTTGTTTCCACTCCAGTAACAACAGGTCTTATATAGGTTCTCTTTGTTCTCTTACTTAGAGTCTTGCTTCTCAGCAGATGTCTATTCATTCCATATGTTTTTTGCCTTTCAGAATTCTTTCCTCTGTTTTCTTTTTTCCGGTTTTAGCTATTGTTACTCCCAAGTAGCTAAAGGTGAATACAGTTTCAAATATATTTGTATTTTCCTATCGTAATGTATTTTGCTTTGTGCTGGTTTATCTTTAGCTCTATTCTCTTTGCTTCCTTATCTAATTTTTCATTTGGTTTTATAAGTGTCATCTTCGTCTTTGCTAGGTTGACTAGATCATCTGCATATGCTATTACTTGAAGTTGACCTGTAATGATGTTTTTGTTTGCGAAGTTTGTCCTCTTCATCATTGCTTCTAATATCAGGTTAAACGGGGAGATAGAGTCGCCGTATTTTACGCTTTTGTTTACTTTTATCTCAGAAGTTTTTGCGTTGAAACTGATCTTTGCTGTGGTGTTCTTTAGGTTCACTGTTAACATATGTCTTAATTTTTCTGGGATTCCAAGATGCTCTAGCTCTTCTATCATTTTCGTCCGAATAATTGTATCAAAAGCACTTTTGAATTCTATGAATATTACGTGCATTTCTCTGTTGTACTCTCGATTTTTGAATTATTTGCTCCATTGTATTATGGAATTAATTGTCGGTCTCCCCGATATAAAGCCGTTCTGGTATTCTCCTATATTCGCGTGTACATTTTACTAAGACATATTATTCTCTGAAGCTATTTATACTTTATTTTTTTTATATTGTGGTGTAAAATTTATCTGATGCAAGAATGCCATTATTTTTTTAAACGCTGTTTTCGTTCACACTTTGACACGTTTTGGTCTAGTTGTACCTTATTGGGTAGTGATAGAACTGAAGGATATTGTGGTGTAAAATGTATCTGATGCAAGAATACCATTATTTTTTTAAACGCTGTTTTCGTTCACACTGTGACACGTTTTGGTCTAGTTGTACCTCATTGGGTAGTGATAGAACTGAAGGATATTGTGGTGTAAAATGTATCTGATGCAAGAATACCATTATTTTTTTAAACGCTGTTTTCGTTCACACTGTGACACGTTTTGGTCTAGTTATACCTCATTGGGTAGTGATAGAACTGAAGATAAACTATCTTAGCGGTCGCTACGTAATTTAGAGACATGAAGTTGCTTTATGTTTTCTGTCGCATGATATTTTTTACTTGTGTTTTTGAGCCTTGAAAATTGTCATCTTTCGTTCTTTTTTTCAGTTTTAAATTGTTTATAACTCGAAAACAATCAACTTTAGAGAAAAATTACAAAAGACCTTTTTTGTTTAGAATGATCTAAAAAATCTGATATAATATCTGCCTGGGTCGAACTTTTTTTAATTCATAAAAAATGTCATTTTTTAATTATTAATTAATTATTATAGTTAGAACAAGATTAGATCGGGCAACCCTTGTTTTTTGTAATGATTAACATGCTAAATTACATATCCAATAATTTTTATCCATTAAACAGATCGGTGCAAATCGACCTTATATTGGATCCTCTACTATAAACAGTTTGTATACTTGACTGAGCAAAGATATATGTCTATAATTCTTTAGGCCACATTTGTCCCCTTTTTGTGTAAGAGTACTACTAGACTCTCCTATTATTATTATGAAGACATATATTAAATAGCTCTGTTAGTATAGATTTACACCTGTGTAAATTTTCTTTTGTTTTTGTTGCCTTTTTGGATGCTGTATTCTCTTAGGTAATTATAATCATCATTTGTTTAGGTACTCTTCCAACTGTACCACAACATGCCTGAATTCATGCCGATATTCATGTCTTCGGAGGTCCTGAGCGCCCTCGCCAGTGTCCTCTTCCTTCCGATAACCAACAGTGACAGTATAGATAGCAGCGGGGCCTCTACTCCAGCGGGAGACGAAATAGATCCTCTGATGATGATGACGCGGGCTCATGACGACCAAAACTTGATCAACCACCCAGTTAGGCAGTTCATCATAGACTTTATCAGAGTGATTGTCGTTGATTCTCTCAGTTTACCTCTGACGGGAAAGAATTCGCCTGTCATCGATTTGGTTTTGGACGCGTATCCTGAGAATTCGAGCAACAGTCAGCAAATCACGTACCAAACAGAGGTAAGTTCTATTAATATGTCCCATTCATTCCATTTAATATCTGGAAATATATATACTAATAGTGCAGTCACTGAAAGTTTTCACCTCCGATTTCGTTGAATTCTCATCGATTTTCATGAAAATTGGTGAGTAGTTAAAGGATACCCGAAGAAATAAAAGTGGATGCCCCCTCTTCTCGGAGGGTGAAAATTATTTTATCAAAAATAGCTCCATAAATTTTTACAAAAGATTATTATTACCAAAATTGAAGTTAATAAAAAATCTAACAAATTCCATACTTGAAAAATGTTTTAATATTATATCAAAGTGAATTATAGGTAATTGAATATTGGGACCGTGCAAGTTCGGAAAAGCGACACCTGGTTTCATAGCTCGGCAACTTTTTTCGCACTTTTCATTATATTGGCCAATCATATTGGTCCTGGTTGCTGGATAATTATCAAGGCCGTAGCCCAAAAAAAATTATAAGAAGAAAAATTAAGATTTAGGTTATGTTATTAAAAGGTAAACAATGGACATCGTAAGTCTTGACGTCACAAAATTGGGAGGAGCTTATATTTGACTCCAAACAATTTTGTTTATAATAAACACTCATAAGGAATTTTTAATTTATTGTTTACGTGATTTGTGTGACAAAATAAGACTTTTCATTTAGGTATTTAGTTAAGGAAACGTGTCAATTAAGAGATTTTTATTCGTTTTTGCCTAGGTGAGTTAATTTAATGCAATTATTAGAACGTAAACAGTTTTGAGGTTATGTTTATTTTCAACCACTAAGGAATAAAAACCACGTGAGCAAAAACGAATCAAAATTTCTTAATTAACACGTTTCTTTAACGAAATACCTAAATGATTTTGCCACACAAAGCACATAAATGAAAAATTCCTTATGACCATTTAACGTTACAAACAAAATTGTTTGGAGTCAATATAAGCTCCTCCCTTTTTGTGACATTTGTGACGTCAGACTTAGGCTGTCCATTGTATGTAGTAAATAGAATTAGTTATTAAAATGCAGTACTGCAAGCAAAATACAATTAATTAAATATACGTTTATATAATAATTGCATATCATATCAATATTGTGAGCAACATATAATTTTTATTCTTCAATGACACTAGGTATGAAATATACGTCAATTTGACAATTTGAATTGACAATATGAATTATTTAAGAAAGTTGCAAGATTTCTCCGGTATTCGCTCACGATCGTTTTTCGTATCCCCTCCAAGTACTTGCACACCGCGAATACCTATATTTTTTCGTCGAGTACCTACTCAAATCTAAATATTCAAGCTTAAATAACGGAAAGACTATGCGTTTTATAAATATATACTTGTTAAACATATGTCAAAGAATACCTATCAAATGAGCTCCAAAAGAAGTTGATATTATCAAAATTAAGCAAGCTACGAAGAAAATAAGAGGATCCGTTCGATTTTTTTAGGAAAAAGTGAAAAATTAATCATACGCCATTTCCACAAAAATTAAAATTTGTAGTAATTCCTATAAGATTTTCTTAACTTTGGCATAAGTAATGACCTCAAATATTTTGACAGGTTAGAATGCATATTTAAAAAAAATTATTAAAAAAATCAAAATTTTTCAAATTTTCGTAATTTTATTTTCTTTGGATAATAACTCCAAAAATACTCGATATACGTAAAAAATGACAGAACGAAATTTGAGTTATTTTATTAGCAAAGATTCGGCTTGTTTTTTTATTTTTGTAGGATAAAAAATAACCGAGATAGAAACGTTTACAGCCTGAATTTTACTGCGAGAACCATGTAACCGGGGCCCTTTAACCTTTTATCTTAAAAAAAAAAGAGATTTAAAAGATTAGGTTCAATGCGATTTTATAGCGCTTGAAATTACATTTTAAATGTTTTTTGGATAAACCTGACGTCATAAAAATTAACGGAGTTATTCTAAAAATAAACAATACCATTTTTTTGTAAAAATTTTTGGGGCATAAATTTTGATGCTATCAACTACTTCTGGAGCTCATTTGATAGATATTTCTGAGTACTTGGACAAGTGTTCAGTAAGTATATGTTATAAAATGCATCGTTTTTCCGTTATTTAAGCTTGAATAAAAATAAAAAAAACTAAATAAAAAAATAAAAAATATAATAAGAAAATATAATAAAAAAAATTGATAAAAAAATAATAAAAAAAAATAAAAAAAAAACAGTAAAAAACTTAGTGTAGTAGTAATAGTTTTAAATTTAGTTACTAAGCATATATTTTGTAAAAGAGAGAATTCAAAACACATTAACTGGCCAGTTGGTTGCTTAAACCAGTGCCAATAAAACACAAACACAAGCTTGAATACTTAGATTTTGAAAAAAATATATATACATTCAATTGCCTATAACTCGCTTTGAATTAATACTAAATGGTTTTTGAGTAAGGAATTTATTTGATTTTTTATTAGCTTCAATTTTGGTAATGATAATTTTTTGTAAAAACTTAGTTTTTAGTTATTTATGAAAAACCGCTTTGAAACACGCATTTTTTTCACGAAAAATTAAAATGTTTGAGCTTTAATAACTTAAAAGTATTATTTATTTTAATAACTTGATATAAAAAATTTTGGTTAGATTTTGTCCCTCTATCGATTTATTGGGTTATTTTTAATCAAATAATTTTCACCCCCGAGAAGAGGTGGCAACCACCCCCAGGGTGGCAAGTTGGCACCGCGTCATTTTTGTTTCTTGAGGTATCCTCTAACTACTCACCAGTTTTCATGCAAGTCGATGGAGGTTCAACGAAATGGGAGGTAATAGCTCATATCCACCTTCAGTGACTGCAAAAACATTTTGTTTCTTTGAAGATCTTGGTGACCTTAATGGACCACCTACTGGCAGCAGATATGCTGGTAGGCGACCAGGCTGCCATACCTATCGTCCCGCTTCTAACAGCTCACATCCAGAACGTCACTCCTAACGTTTTTTATCTGACTGCAAGAATCGTCGATAAACTATGGCAAGGCTGTCTCACCAAAGACCCTCACGAAGTATTCGACTTTATAGTAAAGTTAATCGGACAAGCTAAACGACGAACTGGAAATATTTCTTTGGAAAGCTTGTACCATTGTCTGAATAGGAGCATTTTGTTCTTGCTGAGCAGGCCTACGGATAGTATAGCAGACCAGATGTCAGTATTGGAAGCTTTGCACAAGCTTACGACTAATAGGTTGATAGTTTTTGGAGCCGGTAACCATGAACTTGACTTTATCGGTTGTCTCAGCTACTGTCTGCTGCAACTTACGTCAGATATGAAGATAATGCTAGATTCCAACATGAAGACCACCTGGCACGTCAACCCGAGCAGCGATCTTGAATCAAGGGACGAACAATTGAATTGCCATCAAGGAAAAAATCTGATGGCAGGTGCTGCTCTTAGAGTCTGGGAGGAACTTTACGTATGCAAGAAGCCGGCCATTGAGGAGGTGTTCAAGGTGACTTTTGCGCAGCCCCACCAGAATTCCAAAGCGCCAGATCTTCTACTGGTTAGGTAAGTGCACAATTGAGAGAATTGACGAAATTTAAAGTTCATATCTTCTAGGGACCAAGTATTTGACGCTTCTTCGAAGCTGTGGTTGAACTACGTAGAGGGCGAGAGGAAGGCAGTGTACAGAGTTCCTTTTGAGCTTCATAATCAGATTCAGTCCAAGATTCACAAGGTTACAGGTGGACTGACGAGACTTGCTAGTAGAACTAAGGTCAAAAAAGACGAAACCATCAAGGTTCCTATTAGAATTGGGAAGAAACGAGCTTTTACGTGGACGTACTCTCACATCAACTTGTTAAAGTAAGATATTTTGTTACTACTTGCATCTTTACTTTACCCTTTATCATTACATTTGAGATTTACATACTAACATACTTTTGTAACATATTTTTTAACTTTTACACAAGAAATTGCCCTATCACTGTTGTTAGTATTAACCAAACCTCTAAACGTACGTAATTTCTTTCGTTTTTACTAGCAAATTTACAGTTTTGTCGTTCCAATACATTTATTTTCCTTATTATAGAAGTTTGATGGAAATGAGACGTCAGCAGCACCAGAACACCTCCCAGCACACTCAACGCTACGTCCATCAGGAGTGGCTGCAGACCGAGAATGACCTAACTCGAGAACGAGGACTTTGGGGTCCTCCTGAACCGAGTTCCTTGGACAAGTGGATGTTGGATATGACAGAGGGGCCGCACAGAATGCGAAAAAAGACCATGAAGAACGATTTGTTCTACTCGCACTATCCGTACAGGGTGGAACAAGAACGGGGCTTGTTGAAATATAAGGTAAGAACAATTTTGCGCGCAAAATATTTAGTATTTAAGATACAAATTACGATATTCGCGTAAAATTTGACACGTGAGTTATAAATTGGCATACGAAGACTGTAAAAGAGAATTTACAGCTGTAGCCGCCATTTTGGAGTGTTGCCAACTGCCGTTCGTGGGCGTAAACGTCACAGAAATGTGTAGGGACTCTATATCGGATCATTCTAAGTTGTGGTTTCTTTCCAGCTGTTATTCTACGCTTTTTCTACATCTGTTTATAGGTAGCTACCAGTTATCACAGCAAAGAGTACTATAATGCCATCCAGCTACGGAAGCACTTGGGAGTAAGTGGAATGATGGAACCGGAAAGATCTGATAGTGTTGTAGAAGAACCGTCTCCTCTGCCTTTTGCCCCAGCTCTCTCCCAATTGGCCAGGCTCAGGTCAGATCCCGACGATCTGCAAGAGGAAGCCGACGAAGAGGAATCTTCGTCACAACCGGACAATCAGACGTTAATGAGGTTGCTGGAAGCAAATGAAAAGGTAGGAGCTTTAAATGTGTTTTTATTGGGCTTGTGATCAAAAAATGTCTTGTAGATTACATATATGTTCAGATGTGCCAGGATCCAGGGGTTAGATACTACAGAAGGGCTTCTATTGTTCGGCCAAGAACATTGCTATGTTGTCGACGGGTTTACTCTGCTGAAAAACCGGGAAATTAGAGATATCGAGAGCGTTCCACATAACACCAATGAATACGAACCGATTTTGCCAAATCCTGGATCTCCTCGAAGATCCAGAGCCATGAGGCAGTGTTCCAAGTTTTCATATGACGATATAAGGTTAGTTATTCCGTAATACCTAATTATTTACAGTACACCAACATTATTATATTATAAAAAAAAAAATTAGGGCACTCGTGGGAGTGCTGACAGAAGTGAAAACTTCTTACGAAGCAAGCCCCTTCGGGTACACACTCTATCCCTCCGCCGATCATTATAACTTCGGTCGAACTTTTACGCAATTCAGCCTATAGTATATAATTATCTGCCGTGTCGATAACGATCGCGAGTTCAATGATTTTTCCCCATCCAAATAGAAGTGATATACCTACATTATACACCCATTGGGTTCATCCTATACTATTTATATATACATACACATAATACATAAACGTACAGAATTTATTTCGGCGAAGCGGTGACGGTCACGAATTCAATGCTTTTTCCCCATCCAAAAAGTGCGCAAAATCGCTACAGAAGTTTTCACTTTAAAAATACTTTAAACTCTAATCACTTATAATGATTGGAGTAGGAACCGTATGGCCCCTTATGCGCTTGCTTCGCAAGCTCCTTCGGGTACACACTCTATCCCTCCTCCAACCATTATAACTTCGTTCGAACTTATACATACGCAATTCAACCTATAGTATATAAATTTTACTAATATCTCGCCGTAGCGATGACGGTGGTTGCGAATTCAATGCTTTTTCTCAATCCAAAAAGAAGTTTTCTACCTATATTATACACGCGTTGCGTGCGTCCTATAATATTTATATATACTGTTATATTCCTATTTGATAGGAGAATTAAAATTTATAATTATAAGCAAAATTCAAATTAATATAAAAGATCTTCAATTTTTTCAGCCACGGGCATGTAAATTTAGAACAACCTGTATACAACAAATTATTATATTTAGTTTTTAAGAAAGTGATTCGAAGAAGCGTACGAAACTCGGTAACAATGCGCCTAAGATAAACAAGTTTGAGTGACGCGGACCATTATAGTGTTCGCGGAAGATTCGATCATTAGCCTACGCTAAATAAGACTCAGTGAAATAGATAATAGGTCATTAAGTTTTGTAAAAAGTAGAAAGTAAGTTTAAATTGGGAAATGATTATTTTTTCTGGAAATCCATTAAACATATTTAGAAAGATTAAAAGTTGGTATTGAGGAATACGGCGAATTAAAATTTGTGGTGGAATGTTGATTTTTGAATCTGGAAGGGATATTGAGAAAGTAGGGAAATGAATGAGGATGAGAGATCAGAAGGTTTTGAGCGGTGGAGCGGCGAAGTCCAGTGGTGGACGGTAGTGTACGAAGAGTGAAAACGCCGGTATAGTTCCGTGAGTGTTGAGTACCCATCGGAACGAGAGGTAGGCCGAGTCGAGAGAAAAGAATCTCCTTGACCAAAGAGTGTCCCGGTGGCTGATTGAAGTGGTTCGAAAAAGGTAGAACACGGCATCACGAGAAAAGCAGGAACGAGAGCGATACGAGGTAGTTTTCAAAGGAGAACATTACTGGAGGCCAGGACGAGTTTTTCATCGCAACCAAGGGTAGGAGGAAACGGGTTTTGTGTGAGGACATTCGCAGTTCACCAGATAAAGGTCAGTCTCATTTGTCAAGACATGAATGTATGGGTTTTTGTATTAAATACCACATTAAAAATTGAAGAACATAATCGCTAATATCAGAAGATTTTCATCAAACTTAAATCAATTTGTTGCTAATAAATCCTAATAGTTTCACTATAAATAAAAGTTATAAATTGGAAACCAAAAGGAAATAAGATTCCCATTTTTAAATGTTTGTATTAAATAAATATAAGATCTAACAAATATTAAGCAGTAATTGCCATTTATATAAAATAAACAAAATTTTGATTTCGAATTGTAATCCATATGTGTGTATTATTTTATTTTTTCCTATCCCGATTAGGAACCACTGAGAAATACTTAGAAGTCACGAAAGTAAGTAAGTAATTTTATAATTCGCTCTGAGATTGAAAACATATTGATATGTGATCTGGTTGATTAATTAGATTATCATTAATGCATTAATTAAATTAAATTACATATAAGAATATCATCACATATAAATAAATAAGATCACAACAATACATACACCTAATATGTAGGTACCACAAACGCGAAAATTTGAAACCAATAAGCCTGTTGACACATCCGTCCGGAATGCTTACCAAAATAATTACTAACAGGCTATCAAATAAATTCGATAGTTACCAGCCTGTTGACATAGTACCATAGAACACCTACAGACAATAACGACACTTATCGAAAAGTGCAACGAATACAATTAATCTCTTCATTTGGTATTTGTGGATTACAATAAGGCATTCGATTCCATATAATTCTGGGCCGCATTAGAAGGAATGAATAACGCAAAGATTGATTCTAGATATAGAATACTCCTCAAATACATATACGACAATGCAACTATGCAAATAAATGTATCAGAAGGTCTAACAACAAGCAAAATAAGAACGGAGAGAGAAGTTAGACAGAGGACAAAAACAAATAAAACAAAAGTGATGACAAATCAATATATCACAATCGACTTAGATGGAAGTGCTATCGAAAGTGTCGAAAAGTATATATACCTAGGTCACACGATCAAACTAGGCAAACAGAATCAAACGGCAGAAATAACTAGAAGAATCCGAATGACAGGGCAGCAGTAGCAAGACTCAGTGATGTGTTGAAAAACAAAAAGATACCAATAAATCTAAAGAAAAGGGTATTCAACAGTTGTATTCTACCAATTATGACGTATAGAATGGAGACGATGACACTTACAGAGGTATTAGCCAATATATTGGGAACGACATAGAGGGCGATCAAACGAGCTATGTTAGGGGTATCTCTGAGGGAACATATACAAAATGAGGATGTGCGAAGCAGGACGAAAGTGGAGTATGTAATTGGAAGAATTGAAATGCAAATGAAACGGACCTGGGTAGGACACGTGGCACGACAAACCATCGAAACGTGGACGAGAAACATTGTACATTGGAGACCAGGCGAGCACAGTCATAGTAGAGGAAGACCACAAAAACGATGGCTAGACGACATCAAAGCAAAAAATGGGGAGAGACTGGCACCAAATAGCACAAAACAGAGAAGAATGGAGAACTCATGGGGTTATACTCAAGATAATGCATATACGTACAAAAGTTATTTAGCCGAAGAGATGACGGTCGCGAAAGAAATCCTTATTCCCCATCTTAAAATATGTTTTACATTTATTTTAAATTTAAATACCTCTACACAATTTATATATATATACATACACATAATATATAGCATAAGCGATGACGGTCGCGATGACGGTCGCGAATTCAATGCTTTTTCCCCTATCCAAAAAGTGCACAACGTCCCTAAAGAATTTTTCATTTCAAAAACTGTAATTATGTAATGAATTGCGTCGATTTAGACTGTCTCGAGCTTATGACTGCCTTGTAGGGATTATCTTCATGTTTTGATATATACTTAATCAACAAACTGTAGATAAAGCCCCGAAAATGGCTCCAACAAGTGAATCGAAAGCACGATCAGGACAAATCAACGCGGTTTAATCCCGAAACTAAATACTTTTAAAGGTAGTTTCTTTTATACTGTTAATCTCTTAGGGAAGTGCACAAAAGAAGATACCTACTCCTACCGATGGCTTTAGAGGTGTTTTCTGGCGACGGCAGGAACTACTTGTTGGCATTTCCGCGCAAAATTCGCAACAAAGTCTACCAAAGGTTCATGGCGACGGCCACTGGCATAGCTGACAGCGCCCAGCAATCTGTGGCTGGTCAGAAAAGGACGGCGAACGTCGAACAAGCGACAGGGCTGTTGAGCAACCTCATCGGTGAGACTAGCGTCACTCAGAGATGGGTGGTAAGTACAGATTTATTGATTATATTAACATTTTCTTCTTTAAGTGCCGTCTCCTAATCGGATGTTGGATATCATCATCACTATCTTTACTCTATCTACCGCTGCTCTGAAGAGTTATATAGAACTGCATTTAAACCAGTCCCTTAAATTCTTCAACCATGACACTCTCCTTCCTATACTCCTTCCGCCTGTTATCTTTCGATGTATTATCAGCTTTAGCATTTCATATCGCTGTCCCCTCATTACGTGTCCCAGATATTATCGCATTATTTGCCCATTTCTCGCAATACTTCCGTGTTCGTTTTCTTCTGTGTCCATGCTATTCTAAGCATCCTTCTGTAACATCACATTTCAAATGATTGTAGTTTATTTATGTGTTCTTGTTACAATGTCCATATTGCAGTATCGAGAATATGTAGCATCTACAGCTCTTACTCTCAGTTCTAATCGAAGGTCTTTGTTGCAGAGAATTGTTTTCATTTTTACAAACGCATTTCTTGCCATTTCTATCCTGGTTCTTATTTCTGTTGTTTGATCATTTTTCTCTGAAATTATTATCATGATACGAGGTAATTCCACTACTAATAGAACTACCTTAACATATTTCATAGATAGTGATAACGTCCATTTTATGGGTTTTAGAGAGGAGAAATATCAAACTTCCAATATTTGATGTACTTAAACACTTTGGCTGGCAGATCTTACAATGATCTAATGCAGTACCCGGTGTTTCCGTGGATATTAGCCGACTATGATTCAGAAGAACTAGATTTGACCGACTGTAGTACATTTAGGGATTTCACGAGGCCAATGGGGGCTCAAAGTCCTGAACGCTTGGAGCAGTTTAAGAAAAGATTTAAGGTGAGTGAAACTAGAATTGATTTAATTGATGGATTCGACCGTTACTTGATGGAAGTTCATTTTATCTAACAATATAACACTGAAAACGTTTGTTTTCTATACTTCCACAAAATTTATTACAACTATGTGACTACAGCTGTTTCGGCAGAGTGCCTTTCTCAAGTGATTTAGTTTACTATGTGTTTGCCTTTTTAAAGTATTTAACTGAAGAGGTTGAGGAGTGGGGAGCTGTTTGTTTCGAGTTGGTCATTCAGAATTATATCTGTATTTTTCATTTTATTAATTTCCATAGATTCTAATAAAGATAGCTTCTTAAGGCCTTTATTTTGAATATGCAGAATTTGAAACTGTTCATTAAAAGAATGATTATGATCTAGAAGGTGAAGTGCGTATGTAGAAGTGTCTGTTTTTATATTGTTGAAAGCCCTTTTGTGTTCTGCTATCCGTTTGTCAAAGGTTCTGCCAGTTTGACCGATGTAAGTTTTCGGACAGTCACCACAAGTTAGTTTGTAAACACCACTCTGTAGTTGTTTTCTCTTTCGGCTCTTATTGTCCTTAATATATTTGCTTAAGTTGTTGTTAGTTCTGAAAGCTCGTGTTATTCCTTTCTTTTTTATGTATCTGGATATTTTTGTTGTTATCTTGCCAGTATATGTGATAGAGCAGAAGGTACTGGGTTCTTTCTGTGGTGGTGGATAGAGTAATTTCAGGGCTTATGGAGTTTTTGGTTTAAAATTTTGTTAATTGTTTGTTCGTTATAGCCATTGTTTACTGCTATTTGTTTAATGATGTTCAGTTCTATCTCGAAGATATTTTTTGACATGGGAATTTCTGTCAGTCTATAAAAACTCCATAAGAAAGCCCTGAAATTAGTATATCCAGCACCACAGAAAGAACCCAGTACCTTCTGCTCTATCACATATCAAGATAACAACAAAAATATCCAGATACATAAAAAAGAAAGGAACAACACCAGCTTTCAGAACTAACAACAACTTAAGCAAATATATTAAGAACAATAAGAGCCGAAAGAGAAAACAACTACAGAGTGGTGTTTACAAACTAACTTGTGGTGACTGCGAAAACTTACATCGGTCAAACTGGCAGAACCTTTGACAAACGGATAGCAGAACACAAAAGGGCTTTCAACAATAGAAAAACAGACACTTCTACATACGCACTTCACCTTCTAGAGCATAATCATTCTTTTAATGAAAAGTTTAAAATTCTGCATATTCAAAATAAAGGCCTTAAGCTATCTTTATTAGAATCTATGGAAATTAATAAATTGAAAAATACAGATATAATTCTGAATGACCAACTCGAGACAAACAGCTCCCCACTCCTCAACCTCTCCAGTTAAAGACTTTAAAAAGGCAAACCCATAGTAATCTAAATCACTTAAGAAAGGCACTCTGCCGAAATAGCTGTAGTCACATAGTTGTAATAAATTTTGTGGAAGTATAGAAAACAAACGTTTTCAGTGTTTTATTGTTAGATAGAATTGATTTATTCGTGTACATTTGTTTGCTAATGCGTTTTTAAACAGGAATGGGACGACCCTCACGGCGAAACGCCACCCTACCACTACGGTACTCACTATTCCAGCGCAATGATTGTTTGCTCTTATTTGGTACGCTTAGAACCCTTCACCCAGCACTTCTTAAGGCTCCAAGGTGGTCACTTCGATCTCGCTGACCGCATGTTCCACTCCGTCAAAGAAGCCTGGCTTTCGGCTTCCAAGCACAACATGGCCGACGTCAAAGAACTCATCCCCGAGTTCTTCTACCTCGACGAGTTCCTCTGTAATTCTAATCAGTTCGATTTGGGGGTGAAGCAGAATGGTGTCAGTCTTGGCAACGTGGTACTGCCCCCTTGGGCGAAGCAAGATACCAGAGAGTTCATTAGAGTGCATAGACAGGCGTTGGAGTGCGATTTCGTGTCCCAGAATCTTCACCATTGGATCGATTTGATTTTCGGTTACAAACAGCAAGGCCAGCCCTCTGTGGATGCTGTTAATGTATTCCATCATCTCTTCTACGAAGGAAACGTGGACATAGACAAGTAAGGAACAAAAACCAACAGTTTTTTTGCACATATACAACTAATATTTCATTACAGCATCGACGATCCTTTGAAGAAAAACGCTACTATAGGATTCATTAACAATTTTGGTCAAATTCCCAAGCAACTGTTTAAGAAACCTCATCCTTGTAAGAAAATGGCTGGCGCTAATAATAGGACGTCCGTCATCGATACGGGATCACTGGTGCAAGCGTTTTCTCTTCCACAACCTGAGAAGTTGTTCTTCCACCATCTCGACAACTTGAGGCCATCTCTACAACCCATCAAAGGTAAGGCATATTGTTATAATACATGTCATTTCTTTTTGTTGTTTTGTGCATTGTGTTGCACAGCTTTCATGATGTTATTTTGTACAATAATACGGAACAAGGCGTCGTTAAACAGATATTTTGTGCAATATAAATATGGAATATGGCACCGTTAAAAGGATATATTGTGCAATAATATGGAAAATTGTGCCGTTAAAAAGATATTTCATGCCATAATATGGAATATTGCTGTGTTAAACAGATATTTTGTAGAATAATATGGAACATAGCGTCTTTAAAATAGTTTGTGCAATAATATAGAACATTACACCGTTAAAAGATAATTTTGTGAAATAATATGAAAAATTAAGAAGAAATAATCATAAAAAGCAGACAAGCTGGCGGAACAACGATATTAAAAAAGAAGTCAGAGAAAAGAAAAGGCTATGGAAAATGTACATACAAAAAAGAAATCAAGAGGCATACGATAAATACAAGGAACAGCGCAACAAAGTTAAAGTAAAGATAAAACAAGAAAAGCAGAATGCCTGGGAAGAATTTGGAAGAACTATGGAAGAAAATAGTATCCAAAATACAAAATTATTTTATAGAGTATTAAAAAATATGAGAAGCAAAACGGAAATTAAACTACAGCAGATAAAATATAGAAACGGCAATATAATAACTGAGGATGAGCTCATTATAGAAATGTGGGGAGAATATTTCAAGGAACTTTTAAATAATGAAAATACAACAGCAGAGAATCGCACACAGATAGCAGATGAAACACCTGAAAGAGAGCAAGAAGACGTTCATGAAACTAAAATAAAGATGGAAGAAGTTGAAGATGCACTAGAAAAACTAAAAGTTGATAAAGCAGCAGGGATCGACGGAATAGATGCTGAATTATTGAAATATCTTGGACAACAGGGTAAACAAGAATAACATGACCTACTAAATTTAGCGTGGATAAACAAAAAAATCCCAGAGGATTGGAACATTTCAATAATACTGCCTATACACAAAAAGGGAGACACTAAAGAGTGCAGTAATTATAGGGGTATATCCCTTCTCTGGTCAGCGTTGAAAATCTACGAAATTATTCTAGAAAAGAAACTACGAGAAATAGTTGAGCCTCGACTGGCAGATATACAAAGTGGATTTAGACCATCACACAGCGTACAAGATCATATATTCACACTACAGCAAATTACTGAAAAAACACTGTTAAAAAACGATACACTGTACCTGGCGTTTTTAGATATGAAAAAGGCGTTTGATATGGTCAATAGAAAAGGAATATAGTAAAGCCTGATAAACAAGGAAGTAGATGAAGAACTTGTAAGTGTAATAAAGAGTTTGTATGTCAACACAAAAAACTAGGTCAGGACAAGTAACTTAATCTCAGGCGAATTTTCTAACAACGACGGGGTTAGACAATGTGGAGTGCTGAGCCCACTGTTATTTATTTCTGTTGTGGATGAAGTTATTAAAAAGTGTTGGAAAAAAACTAAAACATGCGCAGTAGGGTATAGAAATTTGCAGCAAATAAAAATTGAAGCCTGTACATTTGCTGATGACATTGTATTAGTTGCAGGAACTGAAAAGGCTCTCGCAGATAACATAAGAATCTGGGCCGAAGAACTAAAAAACTACAACTTAATAATAAATATGGAAAAAACTAAAGTAATGATAATAGCCAACAAAGAAGCAACTGTAAATATTGAAATCGAAGGGCAAAAAATCAAGCAAGTAGACCTCTTTAAGTATTTGGGAATAATGTTAAACAACAAAGGTACACAAGAAGATGAAATTGGAAACAGAATAAAATTGGCAACGAGAACTTATTATTCACTGTATAAAAATTTCCTAAACAAAAAAGAAATATCAAGAAAAACCAAAATGACAGTATATAAAACCGTATATATGCCAATTACAATATATGAGGCAGAAAACTGGGTACTCAATGACAGACAAAGAAAAAGATTACAAGCTACAGAAATGAGATACTTAAGAAAAGTGGTCGGAGCAAGATTAGACAAAAGAAGAAACGAAGATATAAGACATGAATTACAGGTAAAATCGCTCAACGAAAAAGTTGAAGAAAAGAAGTTAAAATGGGCTGGACACATAATAAGAATGAGTGGTGACAGACAAGTGAAAATGACATGGGAGGCCAAAGCAGTGGGTAAAAGCACGAGGGGCAGACCAAGAAAAAGCTGGAACAGTAGTGTAAACGAAATACTTAAGAGGAACATCGTGGCAAGAAGCAAAAGTTTTAGCAGCAGATGGGAAGAAGTGGCGTAAATTTGCAGAGAGTATTATATAAAGGAGGAATCCTCGACACCTAATGGTAAAAGAGGCAATCGATTATGTATGTATGTAATACGGAACAAGTTGTCGTTAAACAGATATTTTGTGCAATATATGGAACATGGCACCGTTAAAAGGATATATTGTGCAATAATATGGAAAATTGTGCCGTTAAAAAGATATTTTATGCCATAATATGGAATATTGCTGCGTTAAACAGATATTTTGTAGAATAATATGGAACATAGCGTCGTTAAAATAGTTTGTGCAATAATATAGAACATTACACCGTTAAAAGATAATTTTGTGAAATAATATGAAAAAATTGTGTCGTTCAACAGATATTTTATGCAATATTATAGAACATTAGTCCGTTAAACAGACATTTTGTGCTTGGTGAGGTATAATATAGAGCAGAATTCCTCTCTGTTGCTGTTTTATGTTTCTATATTCTATTTAATCTATGTTTTCTGACATGAAAGTTCCAAAGTCTATGTATTGTGTTGCAGAAGTGAAGAGTCCAGTAGGCCAAATTCTGCACGTGGACCGTTCAGTCCTAGCTGTCGAACAAAACAAAGTTCTGATGCCTCCAGCGTTCAATAAGTACGTAGCATGGGGTTTTGCGGATCATTCCCTTAGGATAGGCAACTATGAGAGCGATAAGGCTGTGTTTGTATCGGAAAGTGTCGTGCAGAACAACGGAGAGATCCTGGCATGCGTTTTTCCGAGCCCCAAATCCATTGTCACTGCTGGTACAAGCTCGGTAAGTGTTTTACTCAAGTAAATAACTGAATATGACATGAATTATTTGAACTTGATTAATTAAATTCCGTTAAATGTTTAGGTGGTCACTGTGTGGGGGTATGAAGCCCGTAAAAAATCTCTGACAATAAAACACAGCTTGTACGGCCACACAGACGCCATCACTTGCTTAGCTACAAGTCCAGCATACAACGTCATCATTTCCGGTTCAAGAGACTGCACTGCGATCATCTGGGATCTGTCTAGAGGCGTCTTCGTACGACAGCTCAGAGGCCACGCTGGTCCTGTCGCTGCTGTGGCTGTTAATGATCTTACAGGAGATATAGCTACTTGTGCTGCCACCTGGTAAGTCCCTACACGTTGATTAATCTATATGAAGAGCTCAAGGCTAAAAGGATGAGGGTCCAAATAACCAAATTTTGAGAAATTAGGTTTTTAAGTTTTAAAACTGAATATAAAAATAATTAACAGAAAAGGCACTTCATTGTGGATACTAATTCATGCAGTACCTTACAGGGAACGTATAGGTTATGTTTTTGGATTATCAATTTACAAATTACTATAATTATAAATTTATTTATCTTTTGATGTCATGAAATCTCAAGGTAAATGGATGATGGTCCACTAACGTGTCTTAAAATGAAACTAAAAATACAGATAACGTAATCTATATTTTGAAAAATTATATCATACAGATCTGCTTCTGTTGATTACACCAAGCTACAAATACAGTAGAAGATTGTTAGTAATGGATACAATGAAAAGTTTTAAGCATATGGCAAGTGCGTCAAAATATGCTTGAAACTTTACAGAATAACACCAATGTACACCAGAATAATAGAAAGCTGTAAATAAACCATACCTATATAATAATATGTCTATGAAATAAACACAGGTATGTACCGGGTGTCCCAATAAGAATGGCTCTCGGCCATATCTCAGGAACCGTTTATACTACAGCTTTGGGGAAAAATTTTTACAACAAAAGTTGACCCGAGAAAAGCCGGGAAATTATTTTCATAATTATAAGTCCACCGCTAGAGGGCATAATTGAATATCAAAAATTAAAAAATCGAAATTTTACAAAATTTGCCTAATGAAAGGGCACTGGAAATCCAATCATCGTATTCTTCATACAATTCTGTGCATATTTTATTTGACAAGTTCAAGTCTACCTGTGCAAATAAGAGGTGGGGGTGAGTGGGAACCTTGTTATGAAAAAATCGCTGTAAGTCCGGTTCTGCTTAATGGATTTTTACAAACTTGGTCATGTTGAAAACAGCTCTTTTTCGTCAATGTAATAGTTATAATTTGGAAACAGCCTATTACGTAATATGCCGGCTGGAAGGCGCTATTTATTTTTTTTTTTAGAAATCTAGTTTTCTTTGGAAAATATTAAATACAAGTATGTATTTTTTTCCTGTATTACAAAATTAGACCAAATTAGCGACAGAATACCGAAAACCGCATGTCGATACCTTTTTTCTATCTCGAGATATCTTAAGAAACGTGTAAATTTTAAACATAACTGTTGCTGTCATATGAGTGGAAATATATAGAAGCACGTAGTGTGCTATGGAAAAAAACAAAGGAACATTGTCCAGATGTCACCGTATATAATGAATCAAAACAACAATAAGACAAATAAAACTATAAAATATAACAAAAAAGAGTGTGTGTACTTCGTACGCGGGTAAGAAGTTATACTTCTATTATTATGATTTTAACGAAATAAATATATTTTAAACAGTTTAATTTTATTTTTATTTAAATATTACACTAATTTTAATACTTAAAATAATACCAAAAAAATAGCGTTAATATGTAATTTTTTATGAATTGTTACCTCCGCGCATTTGCTTTTCTCTCGATGAATCGTAAAAAATGTAAAAACGTCAGATTTTCTATACAAATTTTTAATTTTTATTTCATTATATTTTAATATCAATTATATTATTCCCAACTAAGATAAATACATAACTGTTATTGTCACCGGTAAACTAAGTTAAGGAAGTCAAAGTGGAAACAAGTAGTGTGCTATGGAAAAAAATAGAACTATTAGAAGTATTAACTTCAAGAAGTCATCATGTGTCAAATTATGTGTCAAATCAGTAAAACATAAAAATTTGGTCATTGATAATTTGTTGCGGTTTGTTTCTATTAAATTTTATATAAAATTTATACAGAGTGCATAAGAAATGCAATTGTTGCGGCTAGAATATATGCAATGAAATATCCCCAAAGACGTCACCCCAGTAGTAGAGTTTTTCATATTTTGTTTTGATTTTTTATATACGGTGACATCTGGAAAATGTTTCTTTGTTTTTTTCCATAGCACACTACTTGCTTCTATATATTTCCACTTATATGACAGCAACAGTTATGTTTAAAATTTACACGTTTCTTAAGATATCTCGAGATAGAAAAAAGGTATAGACATGCGGTTTTCGGTATTCTGTTGCTAATTTGGTCTAATTTTGTAATACACGAAAAAAATACATACCTACTTGTATTTAATATTTTCCAAAGAAAACTAAATTTCTAAAAAGAAAATAAATAGCACCTCCTAGCCGGCATATTACGTAATACGCTGTTTCCAAATTATAACTATTACATTGACAAAAAAGAGCTGTTTTCAACAAGATCAAGTTTGCAAAAATCGATTAAGCAGAACCGGACTTATAGCGATTTTTTCATAACAAGGTTCCCACTCACCCCCACCTCTTATTTACACAGGTAGACTTAAACTTGTGAAATAAAATATGCGCAGAATTTTATGAAGAATACGATAATCGGATTTCCAGTGCCCTTTCATTAGGCAAATTTTGTAAAATTTCGATTTTTTAATTTTTGATATTCAATTACGTCCTCTAGCGGTGGACTTACAATTATGAAAATAATTTCCAGGCTTTTCTCGAGGCAACTTTTGTTATAAAATTTTTTTCCCAAAGCTGTACTACAAACGGTTCCTGAGATATGGCCGAGCGCCATTCTTATTGGGACACCCGGTACATTAACAAAATATCTAGACAATAGACAGCACTATTAGCAGAGACCTCTGTGGTCAGCAATCTGAACTAGGTGGACTGTCATCCTTTTAGCCTGCGTATGTTGCACCTTCATTCTTTTAGCCTAGAACAGTGGTCGGCAAACTTTTTAGCCAAAGAGCCAAATATGAACATTTCAACAATTTAAAAAAAAATTGGGAGCCAAATCTGCTTGTTCAACAAACTTTTATTACATTAAATAAAACTAAAGGTTTAAGTCGGTTAAGATAGTAAAAAATAACCCCAGCGATATTCCAAAAATAAAAAAGCCACATGTTCTTCATCAAAAAGTATTAGACCAAAAATTTTTTTTAAACCCCTAGCCCCATCCGTAACTCCCCACAAAATTAAAATGTGTTTTTTCGTTTTTCGGCGATTTTTTCGTTTCTAATCATCGTAGGAACTTCTATTCTCTTTCGTTGTGTAGGATTGTATTTCCTACAACACTGTATTTTTACAAAATTTTTGGCGTAAAATCCATTTTTTTTTAAATGTTGATATAGAACCGAAAAGGGAAAGAACAGCAAACTGAGCTTTTTAAGCTGATCAAAAAATGAGAAATACTATTCCAAGTGTTGAAAATGATCATGTATTCCTTCTCCAGGCCATTCGAAGCAGACCACTTGTGTTTAAACATTTTTTTCTTCTCCAATATTTCCAATTCAATACAAAGACTTTAGAGCGCTATACCTCCCTGCTTTTTAAATCCAGAAATTGTATTTCAAAGCTATTAATGCCAATTTCAAAAGGAGAAAATTTCAATTCCGTTATCGTAGCAATAAGAAGATTTTTGACAAATGCTAAAGTTTGTAAGTTTGATAAAAGCTAATTTATCAGAATAAGATGTAATGTTTTTCCTACCAAGTTTTTTTTAATGAATATATTCTTGCGCTCTTCGTGGATATTTGTGCCAGAGCCGCACCTAAGGAGCCAAAAAGCCACATGCCAAAAAGACCACTGGCCTGGAAGATGTATTTTTCAAAGCTGGATGGCTTGTACACCTTCATCTTTATTGTTTAGTTAGATACCATACAATATTTTACATGAGATAACGTACAAGAAATTAGTATTATCTCCATAATGACAAAAAATTGACCCTCATCCTTTTAGCTTTGAGCTCTTCATATGTTTTGTAGATTTTAGCTCTGTAATCATTTATAATGAATTGTTATCATAGTGGCAACATTATAACTCATGATTATTTAGGTTGCATGTTTGGAGCATCAATGGAGACGAATTAGCTAGTGTTAACACGTGCATTGGCACAGCTGATCGGATGCAACAGATCCTTTGTGTTGCATTCTCGCAGACTCACGAGTGGGACTCGCTAAATGTCATCATGACAGGCTCGTCGGATGGTGTCACAAGAGTAAGTACTGTCAAAAACTTTCAAACTACTTTAGATATTTCTGTTGTTGTGTTCTCTTTATATTTACTGAACAGTCTTTCCATATTTTGCTATCCTAACCTAATTCCATCGAACCTAACCCCACGTAACCTATAAAGTTATATTAACTGAAATCATGCTGTTACTGTAGTGGTTAGTGTTATTTTTAGATGTGGTCTATCGATTATGTACAAGTGCCAGATGATCAGAATCCAAATTCGATCAGTTCTAAGCCCCCGATCGAACCCAAGTCTCCGAAATCGCCAAAATCGCCTAAGCCCAATGAGACAGTATCCAAACCGTCGTCAATACACCACAGGCTTGTAAAGCAGATACATGTATCGAGCAGCTCTTCTTTGGGTAAGTTTAAACCAACTGATTGTCAATATGTAGATGAAATTTCCATCAAAATTTAATTATTATTTAGTAAAATTGTAAATTTCGTTGCAGAAATTATCAATAAACTCCAAAAATGTTATTTTTATCGTAGGAAGTGCAGGTAATTTGATGAAATCAGGTTCTGAAAGCAGTCTTTCCGAAGAAAATACGAGGCGCAGTTCGATAGACAGGCAGATCAGCAACGAAAGCAGTTCGAAAGAGTGGAGGAGTGAACAACAAGACGAGAAAGACACTTGCAGTGACACAGAAGAGGTGGCCCCTCCGGTGGCGCCTGCTAGAAGAAGAAGATCGAGAGTGCACTGCGGATTTAGAAAAAGTGAAGGTAACTTTATCACAATTTGGCAGACTGTCAGAATAATATTGCTCTTTGTGTTTAGGTGGCAACAGTGCGGAAAACCCTAGCATAGATATCGACGATGGTTCTGGACTGAGGACGAGCAAATCTGACACTAGTCTGACAGATTCGTTCGTCTTGATATCCGAAACGAAGAAGAAATCGCCCAATCCTTTGAATTCACTTCGACCAGGTATGAAATAATCAGTTAACCCTTTCATTGCTGACGAAATATGCCTAACGCGACCTAGGTGCAAACTCGATTTTTCGCTGCATTTACATTGTATAGTGTTTTGGTCGAGATGGCCCTGGAATTGCTTCATACATAATGTGAATCTAAACTGACGGTATAAAAACACTTTTATCTACGTACTCAATAGAAAGACAACTCGTTTCAGTCAAAGTCAGACAAATATTAAGCTCTAAACGAATGTTGTGCATATCTGCTTATGACGCCTGCAGCCGTCATGCGCACCTGCCAGTAGAAACGGTATGGCGTCTTCAGGCGTCAACAGCATTCAAAGGGTTAAGGTATATTTGATTAACTATCTCGATATTTTTGTTCTGCCTTATCATTCGCAGTCTATTTTTATTTTTGTTTACATTTTTGTCTTCTAATACTTCTTCATTTGTGTATTTTTTAGTTCCTTATAGTTTTCATGTTTTTCTGTACACTAAAAGACATAATGCTTATCTTCGTTCGTACTATGATACGTTTTGCTCTATTTGGACTTCTTCTGATAGCGGTAGAATCGAAGACACCCTGAGATAGCACTGAATCTAAGACTTTGTAACGGGTAGTTCTTTTAAGGACGACAGACTCAGTAAAACACAAGTTAAAAATAAAGCAAATATATTAAAGGTAATTATATACAGTTTAAAACAAATAAAATAAAATATAATTCCATCTTCTGCAAAGGAAAAACAATATTAAACTTTATTATAGTTATCCGATCATAATAGCAACATCGAAATAATACGATAAACAATATATACAATAATAATCTCGCTACGTTAAAACAACGTAGCCTGGAGACGGCATTTCACTTCAATGCAGTCACTCGTTCCTCGCTACTACCGGTGCTACTACCGCCTACTGCGATAACGATTGTGGCAAGACTCCACGTCACTACGGTGGCGTCTACCTAGGTATAGTTCCGCCTCACAAACGGCGCATCTTTGCCAAGCCAGCTGAAGCTCGTTCAATACGCGAGGCATCAGCTGTTGAGCCATAGTAAGTTCAATACACGAACCATGACTGATTTTCTCATTCTCCTAGCTCGCCTTAAATATGCTCTCGATGCCCTCTCCTTCGGTTTCCCCCAGCGGTGCCGTGAAGAAGGAATGCGCAAACACGGACACTCCATCGGTCGTCTCTGGTAATAGCAGCTCATCGAGGTATCATATCGTTACAACTTGATTAATTCACCGCACTATGACACTACACTCTGATTCTCCAGATGTAGTAGAGATCCAAAGGGTCAGGTCTTTTAAATCTTCTTTCATGTGAGATGTTGAGCAGGTCAGTGGCGAGTGGATTTGGATGGCAAGATAGTCTGGTCTTGTATGTAGAGTTTACAACAGATATTGCTTCGCTAACAGTTGGTAGCTGTAGACTGTGGTGTAATCTGTAGTTCGTAACATACCAAAGGGCACTGTAGATCTGGCGCAATACTTTTGATTGGAATCGTTGAAGTTTTTGAATGTTGGTGTTACTTGCTGTTTCCCATATTTGGTTTATTTAATGTTTATTTTTATATCGAATTGCTCACAGATTGAGTTGGTTCTGCCGATGAGTTGTTGTAGACCCAAGGCGGAATCCGCAATCAACATCGTATCATCGATGTATATGATGATGTTGATGTTCACGCTATTCACCTTGACTCCATCCTTGGAATCCCCCAGTGCCTCTTTAAATAGAAACTCGGAATAACGATTAAATATCAGTGGTGACAAAACACATCCTTGCCTAACTCCTATCCTAATTTCTACTTCTGCGGACATGGAACCTTCGATCCTATTTCTGCCGTTTTGGTTATCTACCACTAACTCTTTGGTTACACTAACTACAGTCGGAACGCCCATGAACGATCACATCAATCACATATTATTCAGATTATTCATAATATATCTCTCTCGTTTGTTATTTATGAAAAAAAACAGCAAATACAAAATAACGAAGAAAGTGAAAAAAGTATATTAAAGTGTGTAAATATATTTAATTTCCTTAGCTAAGCGCTTTCGACATATGTGTCGTCATCAGAGCTAATGCTACAATAAAAAGTTAAACTAATGAGTAAAAAGATGTCTAAATACAAAGAATTGTTCAGTAATCCAAGAAAAGTAATCTTTCATCATCCGGAGTTGCACAACAGACCAATATTCTTAATATGCAAACACTTACAACCCGAAGTAGCCGGTACTTTTTTTATACAGGGTGTTTCATTAATAATTGTCCATATAGTAACTGGAGAAACCTTAGCACAAAATACGAAGATTTAACCTAAAACACTTAAAGAAAATGTGGTTCGTTACTGAGTTACAGGGTGTTTTATCTAAAAATTTAAAAATTATTTTTGCTTAGCATTTTAAAACTATTCGACGTATCCTTTTTATACTTGGCAGAACGTGCGACTGCTATACACCCTACTAAATTATGATAAACAAACGTTTCTAGCTACTACCAAAGGCGTACGATAGGGGATAGTGAATGGTTGACCCTTCTCAAATTCTACGCAACTGGAGGAATTACTATTTTAGTGCCATTTTTAGATTCTACAATACTTTCTACGTAAATAATATACTTTTCATTGGTAACGATAAAGTCATTAGTTTTCGAGATATTTGAAGTTAAATATGAAACGGCACAGTTATTTTGATTAATTTATGATATGATTCATATGTTTAAAATTTACAAATTATTTGTACTCAGTACTTTAAAACTATTTGGCGTATCCTCATCATACTTGGCAGAAAATGTAGGTACAGTACACCCTACTAAATTAAGATAAATAAACGTTTCTAGCTACTACCAGAGGCGTACGACAGGGGATAGTGGCTGGTTGACCCTTCCCAAATTCTACGCCACTGACGAAATTACTATTTTAGTGTATTTTTTTAATTTTCCACTACTTTTTATGTAAATAATATACTCTTCATTCGTAACGCTAAAATGAATAGTTTTCGAGATATTTGAAATTAAAAATGAAACGACACACTACATTAATCAAAATAACCGTGTCGTTTCATTTTTAACTTCAAAGATCTCGAAAACTAATGACTTTATCGTTACGAATGAAGAGTATATTATTTTCATAGAAAGTATTGGAGAATTCAAAAATTGAACTAAAATAGCAATTCCGCCAGTGGCGTAGAATTTGGAAAGGGTCAACCATTCACTTTCCCCCGTCGTACGCCTCTGGTAATAGCCAGAAACGTTTAACATAATTTAATAGCTTGTACAGTACCTATACTAGCTGCCAAGTATAAAAAGGATACATCGAATAGTTTTAAAATTCTGAGCAAAAATAGTTTTTAAATTTTTAGATAAAACACCCTGCAACTCAGTAAGGAACCACATTTTATTTAAGTGTTTTAGGTTAAATCTTAGAATTTTGTGCTAAGGTTTCTCCAGTTACTGTATGGACAATTATTAATGAAACACCCTGTATACTTTGACGTAAGTTAAAAAACTTTGTATTTAGACATCTTTTTACTCATTAGTTTAACTTTTTATTGTAGCATTAGCTTTGATGATGACACATATGTCGAAAGCGCTTAGCTAAGGAAATTAAATATATTTACACACTTTAATATACTTTTTTCACTTTCTTCGTTCATTCAAGTGTGTACAAAACTTATCAGTCTTTCAACTAAATACAAAATATGTGATTGATGTGATCGTTCATGGGTATTCTTTCATTTTTCCGACTGTACCAATCTATATTTATTAATATATTCCATGTATTGGGTATATAAGCGTTCCTCCCTTATTCTAAAGGTACGTATCCATACGTTGGTGCTCCGTGTAACTGCTCAAATGGATACGGCATGCGCTCCCCTACATATAAACCGCAAACCGGTTGAATCGAAGAGGGTGAGCGGCGAGCACCAACGTTTCCACTATGTGGAGCGGCTACACGGACCACGGAGCAGCAACGTATGGATACGTACCTTAATCGACATATTTCGTTGTAGGACTGATTGCATGCATTTTAATTCAATTTACAGGTTTTAAGTGGCAAAGACAACTAGTTTTTAGAAGTAAGCTAACCATGCATACCGCATTCGATCGAAAAGACAATACTGAACCTGCTTCTATCACTGCCCTCGCAGTTTCAAAGTGAGTACCTTCAAAATAGTAACCATAACTGTCATTTCAGCAAAACAATAACCGTTGCTTTGCAAATTATAGGTTCCGCGACGCCATAAATAAATGACGCCAAAATGAAGGTCAACCAATAGTTGCCTTTAAGTCGACGTTTGTTGTTTTTTGTTTTGCATTTTAGTTTAACATCATCTCAGATCATGAAACTATTTTCTTGTGGCATTTTTATGTTATCTCTACCACATTTAATTGGAATTAACCACAATTTTGACTGAAAATGCGTTTATTTCGACATTTAATTTCTTTTTCTATACGTATGGAGAAGTCATTAGTATTGTGGTGTGGACATGAAAAAGGATGTGGCATTTTAATAGATAAAAGACTGCACTTAGAACTATTGATTAGACTTTAAACCAGTTAATTATTAAAGAATCTATATTATAAGATTAAGGGGTAAATGGTCTAACTATATTCTCACCAACCAAAGAAGCATCAGATGATGATAAAAATTAATGATACGACTTTCTAAATCAACTATACACAGAAGCTCCTGACCATGATATTAAAATAATACTAGGAGATATAAACACAAAAATAGGTACAAGCAAAACATTACAGTAGTATGAGACATCTGTGTTGGGGTTGAAAGTTACTCTACCCTAAATATAAAAGGTGGAAAATATTCAATGATTGTAAAAATCAAGTGGAAGTAAGTTAATATTTAGGTTGTGGGTAGGCAGTCATCAATACTTATTGCTGAAAATAAATGTATTTTCAGTAAATATTATGGTTAATTCCGAAGAATTAGAGTAGAGAATGTATCAGTTGTTGTAACATATTCAAGCGTGGTGTTTGACGTTTCTAGGGACCACCGAAGCGTGTACGTAGGAGATACACGCGGTAGAGTCTTCTCGTGGAGCGTTTGCGACATCCCGGGCAGGGCGGCCGACCACTGGCTGAAGGACGAAGGCGCCGATTACTGCGCCGCATGCAGCATCAAATTCAGCATATACGAACGACGGCACCATTGCCGGAACTGCGGCCAAGTCTTCTGTTCGAAATGTAGCAGATTCGAGTGCGAGATTTCGAGACTGCGCATCCTCAAACCGGTCAGGGTATGCCAGAGCTGTTACGCCGCCCTCAAGACGGACAAATCTTAGATAAGACAGATAAGTAAGAGTTAAGTAGATGTGTGACGTACCACGACTGCCCTTCTTGCAGATGATCCTGTAGAATATTAGAGAATGTACTAGAAGGTGTCGGTATTTTTTGAGTAAAACCTTTAAAAGAGGAAAACTACAAAAGAAAACTTAATAAAAAATTACTTGTTTATCTATAATAGCCGTATGTGTGAGAATTAAACGTCAACACTGTCACTAACGAGACACCTAGTCATGGCTGTCGATAAAATTGTTGACATTTGACAGTTTATATCTGACAGATATTATATGTGCTTGTCAATATAAGTTCCTACCAGTGTTGCCAGCTATGTTTGTAACACCGTTAGTAACTGACAGTTGACAGGTCGGTGTAGAGAACCATATACCTGTATTTAAATTTTAAAATCCGGATAACCCGATGGACGTCGAGGTTTCCGGTAAAAATTGGCGTTTTATTGATAATGTCACTATTAATAACTAGCCACAACGCCAATCACAATTTTAGAATTAAAAAAAATATTCCATATGTTTTAACTTTTTATTATGGAATGTAAATCGTTCGGTAACTTTCAATTTTTTTAATTGATCGGAAATTGGTAAGTTGTCGTATATTGAATTATTCTTATAAGTGATGTTTCTATGTATAGTTGTAGAATACAGGGTGTGTCCAAACTGCAAGGATGTAAACAGAAAAATGTGAAGAAGTTCAAGTAAATCTTCTTCTTTAAGTGCCGCCTGCCAATCGGAGGTTGTATATCATCATCACTATCTTTACTCTATCTACAGTTGCTCTGAAGAGTTCTATAGAACTTCATTTAAACCAGTCCCTTAAATTCTTCAACCACGACACTCTCCTTCTTCCTATACTCTTTCCTCATCTTATATTTCCCTGCATTATCAGTCTTAGCATTTCATATCGCTGTACCCTCCCATTACATTTTTATATGCCATGTCATTCTTCACCTTAAGGCCACAGAACACCATAAAGAGGATTAAGGGAAATATTACACAATGTACACATTGGGCTTCTAATTGGAGATGTTAAGTCACAATGACGACCTCTCGTGGATTTCGGCGGAACTAAAATTGAGGCTTTTTTTCTTTTTATTGCCCTGCTATAATGGGGGTTTTTAATGTCAAATCGTTGTCAGTATTTTCGAAAATCAATATAATTAATAAATTTTAATACAAAAGATTTAATTACAAAATACAAAATGCATGGTTATAACAGCAGATCCAATAAGATGTAAATTGGAGCTGGAAGGTCAGATAATAGAACAAGTGATGGAGTTTAAATACCTAGGCATCACACTATCTAGCTACGGAAGGCTCGAAACAGAAGTGGAAGATCAAGTGAATGGAGCAAACAGAGTTTGCATCCGCAGGTTGCCTGAATGACACAATATGGAGAAAGAAATATCGGAAAAGAAATGAAAGGCAGAATTTACAAATCAGTCATCAAACCAATAATGACATACGCGGCAGAAACACGACCCTACACAGAGAGGACAAAAAGATTGCTCGAAGCAGCAGATATGAAAACCCTTCGAAAAATCGATGGGAAAACTCTATAGGACAGAGCTAGAAGTACAGATATACGACGGAGATGCAAGGTGGATAACATTAATAACTGGGTAAGAAACAGAAGAATATAATGGAATGACCACATAAACCGAATGACAACAAATAGGGTAGTCAAAACAGCGAGAGACGGTTCCCCAATAGGAAGACGATCAGTGGGAAGACCACGAAAACGCTGGAACAACTTACTAGAGGCACATTGAAAAAACAGACAGAGTCATGTCTATACAAAAAGAAGATTGAAGAAGAGAAAAGATTTAATTAAAAGTTACAAACCTTTTATCAAAAGTGTTCTTATTTGTATATTGTGTTGAAGAATATTTGGAGTATATTTAGGACGAACACGTTCTTTTTGATTATACTGATGCTGGTAGATTAATCGATGGGACTACTAAATTTTTCACTTTATTGATTTTCGAAAATACTGACAATGATTTTAACAACGATTTTACATTAAAAACCCCCATTATAGGAAGGCAATAACAAGAAAAAGGCCTCAATTTTAGTTCCGCCGAAATCCACGAGAGGTCGTCATTGTGACTTAACATCTCCATGGCAAGGAAGTAAAAAAATGAATAAAACCGTGCAAAACCAAATTTTTGATGAAAACTAATTATATTTGTAATCACCCTGTAATCTGCATGACTTACTACTTACCAAAATCCAGTATAATTACATTTTTGATTATATACGTATTATAATATGATATCCACCAATTGTAAACTTTTTTGGTAATAATTTTAATAGTTGTTTTGTTTTTGTTTGTTCAAATGATCGTTGAAACTAAAACATTTTATTATTTATTGAAAAAAAAAGTTTAATTTTTTGCTTGATAGCACTATTAGGTATAGCCTTCTGATGTATAATTTTATAATACCACTGTTCGTCTGTACATTTTTCGATAAATTGCAATATTTTATTAAGACAGCTGTCAAATTAATCTAATATGATAGTGTTTACTAGTCCCGATAATAATTCGTCAACCGTGAAACGTGTCTGAAGGTATAAGGCCAGAGGAAATAAGTAGGAAGAGAAGAATACCGAAACTGTAAGCTTTGGGCCAATGAATAAACCTGAGTGGCGATTTTGAACATAATCGCTTGTTGAAAATCATTAATTATTGCCCTACCTGGCTGTGTGACCAAAAACCAGAGGCTACGACAAAGTAAAATTCAATACAGGAGTCCATTTTGAAGAGAACTGGAGAATGAAGACTTTTAACCAGAGACATGTTAACAATAGACCAGGCTAGGGATATGCCACTCAATGCATCGGGATGTAACGCCAATATCAAGTACGGTGGTCTAGCTATCTTTATCTGTCGTACGAGTGTGAGCTTATCTACCAAGAGGTGGGAGTAATGGAACGACACAGACACAGCGACCATCATATGCTAGAGAGAGAAAGCTAAGCGCCGGTAGAGAGAGATAGATAGGCCACTGACCCGAACGGCTCCGCATTACGCTATTTTTCGAACCTTGCCTAATCTACGTATTATTATATTTATGGAATGGAGGCTTTTAAGAAGCGGCTGTGTGGCTAAAGATAGGAAAATCTAGAAGAAGAAACAAATTGTGTTGATGAATTTTATCAATTTACAAAAATTATCGTTTAGATCTGACCGCTGCCTTGATAGATATATTATTTTTTATATTATTGCTTTTTTATATGATTTTTACGTAATTTTATTATAGGATTTTAGCGTGTGTTTTCAATTTATACAATTTTATTTATTATATAGTGTGATTATTTATTAAACACTTGTTATATTGTCAATTTTTTAAAAGATTATTGTTGTTTCAGTTGTACACCAAGAATTTTAGAATATATCAATTATATAATGACGGTTATTTCAATGAATTTATAATAAACGCCGTTCGCTCAACTCAGACGCATTTTGACAGATTCAGAGTAGGAAACGTACAACACAAAAATCCCTACCTCACACTATTAACAGCTCAAATAATTCTACTCTTTCGTTAAAAAAAAAGAATTATTGGAAATAGTGGGAGTGTATACTAAACTCATACAATTTTGTCGAATTTATTTCCTCAATTTTTTTTATTATGTACAATAAATAATTTTCTCATTTGTTATCAATACATTATAATTATGGTGTAAATAAATAATTGTTGATTGGTGTAAGATTTATGTTATTTATGTTTGTTTACTTTTAATATTGATTATAAGGACGTGTGCTTGGTTGTACAGTTTCCAGCCACGTCTAGTCTGTCAAATTGTAACTTCGCAAAAATAATTACTAAAATTACTAGACAATTGTGTCAAAGATTAGCGAACCGACTATATTAAGTGTGTTCGCAGAGACAGTCAGGGACTAGTCCACAAGTGGAGCATGCCCACTTTAAAATAATATAAATAATACCGTTGATAGATAAATATACAAGGTATACTTACAATTAATTAATATTAATTAATTATTAATATACAGGTATATTTATCAATAAACGATAATACATTAAGTACCTACCTAAATATAATATGGAATTAAAGTGCGCATGCGTTGTCGTGGACTAAAAGTCACCGACGGGGTCCGCGAACGAACATATTCTTCACTGTGGATAGATACATCAATTGTCTATGTCATATGTTGCAACATTTTTGTATATTAGTTTTTATTTTCGATTTTCTCATTGTAAACTTTTGTTAACTACAATAGTTCCGGGAAATATTCACAAAAATGAAAAACCCTGTTTGTGACACTGATCCGGCCAGGTTAACGACAGTTAACTTAAACAAATCCGGCTGCTAGTAACAAATTACAACAAAATATCACGATACGGGTGCAGTGGCAGCATCTGCTTACAAGAATCGAAAGTTTTACTTTAATAATCCAAATCAAAAAGTAAGATTTTTTAATTCATTAACCTTTCGATGACCAACCTTTTTTTGTTACACGGATGACCAAGGGGGGGGGGGAAATGACCCCAGGTCAAAAATGACAATTAACAAAAAAATGAAGTTTTTTTTTATTTTTTATTTTTTATTTATTTTTTTTTGCATATCATTCAGCTACTCACAACTAGAGTATTAGTGTCATGTGTAGTGTGTATGTTGAGTAAGTGTCTTGTTACTTTGCAAAGTCGACGTCATTAGCGTAAAACTACTTGGAATTACACATAATAGACAGTATTTTACTAAACATCAACTTCAGAATATATTTTTTATTCGTAAAATATAGGGAATTTTTTTTATTCGTAAAATATAGGGAATTTTTTTTATTTCAAAATAGAGATGGTACAGAATAGCATTTTTCGGTAATAGGTTGGAACCGAACCTATTCCAAACAAATACCTATTCCAGAAACCTAATGCGAGTTTCCGATTCCGACGTGAAAAGACGATATATTGATCGCCCTAGCTTGTTTCTAGTTGTGTCACTATTGTCTTGCGCTGCATCAAATTTAAACGATCAAACTAGTGGGTACCTATAATTTTGTGTTTTTAATCTAGAGGATGTATTTAATTTGATTTTTAAATATATTTATATTTCTTACCATGTTTTTCCTACAATTCGTAAATCTATATAACAACTATTAAAACAATTTTTTCTTACATGTAATTATGGGTTTTTAAATTACCTAAAGTCGAATTTTATTCAGAATTCACTTATACAAATGGAAAATGAAGACACTAAGTTATTACAGAAGATAGGATCGATTAGATTAGAGTTATATAAATAAAAACATACTGCGAAAGAGTCAAAGTTTTAACAGTTTTAAATGAAAACTATACCCGCCATAAATTATTAGAAATCTGTTACAGCCCTATCAACGTGAAATTGTTTTGAACCCATCACATTAAACAGATGTGAGATGTTGGAATCGAAACAGTCGCCGCCGATGCGTCTCTCTATGGTACCTATTCCGAGAGATCAGTTCAAGTTTCATTTCAAATCTCTTGTCACTTGTAGGTACCTGGAATAGTCGATTGAAACATATTCAGACGTACCCGCTTCAGTTCCATCATGCCATACGTCATCCCTAAATCGAAACGAACGTCACCGATGCGTTCCCTACTAACCGTACGGTGGCTCTTTCGATGTCTAAATGGCTATGCTAAAACCTATTCCGAGCGAGAGCGAGAATCCAGTTCGAGTTTATTGTAAATTGCGGATTGCGGCGAGGCCGATGCAGCGCCAATGGAACCGAAACCGATGCCGTCGACTTTTTGTCACTGGTGCGTGGAATAGACGATTAGAACCTATTCCGAGGTACCTGCTCCAGTTCCATCATGCCATCTCTATTTCAAAATATGAGGATATCTAGAATGATATCAAAGTCAAATAAAAAAATAATGAGTTAAAAATTGAAAATACTTTTGAATTTATCGAAGAAAAACATACGCTGGGGTCACAATTTCCCCCGCTTGGTCATCCGAAGGTTAACAAATAAGTCAAAAAACAGTTAATTTTCGCTTTTTTCGTCTATCAGCAAAAAGTGAAGCATTTGCCTGGCATGGTCAGTGTCACTAGAAAAACCTTATTTCTCTGGACTACAACCGACTATTATTGATATGTTCTAAAATCAAGACACTCCTTTCTTACCTTAGCAAGTATTATTTGATACAGAGCAATATATTACTAGAACAATATTTGTTGCCTCGGTATTTTTTGGTAATCCAAACAAATGTAGAAAAGCTTGTGCAAGCATGTATCGGCTAGAATCGAAAATTAAACATTACACAATGACCGAAGTCATTAATAATGTAATGAGTTCTTTACTTTGTTTATATTCTTAACACTTAATTTATATTCTTCACTATTTACAATTTATAATACATTTTTTTATGTAATTATGTTTATTTACAATCTACATCATTAAAAGAGTATTAAGTAAATTTGTTCCATGTTTTTTGGGCATGAAGAAGAGACTTCCAATGATGTCTTATCTTATTCTATTTATGTTTAAGTTTTAAAATAGGTCCTGAGGCCAGGTTCTATCTAGCCCCCTTGTGGCAGGGCCATTATGGAATAATTCTCTTACTAACTCATTGTCATGGTGAATGGGACGCTGATTTTGTGACTCTGTGGCTCGATGATTTCTTCTCTGATGAAAGGTATATTTAAGTCTTCGTGAAGTGTTTGATTAGTTACGTACCATGGTGGATCCACTATTGATCTTAGAACTTTAGACTGAAATCTTTGGATGATATTCAGTGATGTTGACTTTGCACAGCCCCAGAGGTGTAGTCCGTAGTACCAAATAGGTTTGAGTATTGCTTTGTACAGAAGAATTTTGTTTTGGATGTTGAGTTTTGATCTGCGCCAAGGAGCCAATACATTTGCCGGAATTTCAAAAACATTTATACTAAAAAAAATTTACTTTATCGCTACAATTTATTTTATACAATAATTTATATGGCGCACTATATTCTAACTCTAACTGAATCCCTGCAAGCAAGCACGCAAGCAATTTGATTTCATCCGGCCTGTGAGAAATGTCCACCCTATTGAAAAGCACATTCGGGTGTAACAATTTATTGGAGCGAGGTGTATTAACCTGAGTAATAGCAGGAGTCACTCCACCTCGCTCCAATGCTCCAGACCTTTCCCCCCTATAGCACGCTGATGCGCGATAGGGGCACAACTATCAGCCAAATGCTCTTCACATGGGAATCCTGGGCAATAATATTTCAATGTGGTGTCCTAATCGGTTTCAAAACTAGACCAGCGTGAAGCGCTCTATGCCTGTATCCTCTACTGAATCCCTGTCTCAAGAGTTCTCTTATTTATACAGTCCTACTGTGCTTCTGGCAAACGGTAGATAAATTTCGAAGAACTAAACCCATTCGGAACTCAGGTAAAACAACACCTTCTAGAATGAATGGGACAATTTACATTTTAAGTTGGATTTATAGTTTGACGTAGCGTAGACGTAGACGCATCGGAGACGGAAGAAACGGACTGGAAACGTAAGAAAATAATATGCCAATTTATAATTCGACGTAGCGGAATTTTTGCGCATGAGTAGAAAGAATGACTTAATTCAACAACATAGCCTACGCTATAAATTATACATTATACGAACCGTAAACAAACTTTGTGTTTATTTATTTATACTATTATTTATTATAATATATAGGTATCCGTTTTGGTGTTACATGGATTAGGAAATACACGAAGGTATGCTCCTTAGTGCCGTGGTATTTCCAACTATTTTGTTTCATTTCCTAGTCGTTTAATGTTTATTGGATTTACCTATCGTATATGTGCGGATAACCCAGAATTAGACTAATAAACAACTCATATTTATCTGAAATATTGAAACTACACCATGATATATTTTTATTAAATTAATAACTTAATTGTAACAAATAATTAACAAAATTCGAATATGTTATAATAAACACCTTAACCTTACAAAATGGATGAGGGCGTGTCCACTTTGGGCTTTGGGTGACAGAACAAAATTCTTGATTTTGATTGGCCAGAGATAAGAAACGCACTGTAAAAGATGAAAGTTGGTGAACTCTTCCGTTACGTTATGTTTCTCTTACGTTCCGTCAGGCGCTTGCGTTCATTTATAAACAAGAGTACACAAAACTCGGTGTTGAACTTTTCCAGTGCGTCTACGTTACGTCTACGCTACGTCAAACTATAAATCCAACTTTACCGTCGTTAGAGTGAGTCGTTAACCTCTCACTTAGCACTATGTGCAATTTAGAGCAAGGAGGAAGTACATCCACATGGCATTCCATAAATCTTAATACATCGACTTAATGTCGACTACTTTTCAATGTTAAATGTATCAATAACACTTTACACTGGACGATAACACTGATGATGGTCAGTTTTGACCAAAAACGTTTTGGGCATTGTAATTTTCCACTGCCTTGTGGATAAATTTTAAGGAATTTTTTAATAAATTCATATACCTAGACAGGGTGTCCAGAAACTCTCCCGACAAACGAAGACCGGAGATTCTTCAGATAATTTTAAGACAATTTAACCCAATTCACCTAGTACGAAAATGCTTCCTGGCGGAGTTAGAGCTCTTTGAAGATGGCGCCTTGAAATTAGTTTTTCTTAAATATCTCCTTCTTCTTTACATGCCATCTCCGCTACGAAGGTTGGCAATCATCATTGCTATTCTCACTTTTGACACTACAGCCCGAAAGAGTTCAGTTGAGCTGCATCCAAACCATTCTCGGAGATTTCTCAGCCAGGACATTTTTCTCCTCCCTATGCTGCGCCTTCCTTGAATCTTTCCCTGCATAATTAATTTTAGGAGTTCATATCTGTCACCACATGTTATATGACCCAAGTATTGAAATTTTCTTATTTTGATGGAATCCAGTATCTCCCTGCTGTTCTGTAATCGCCGTAGTACTTCCTCATTGGTTATTCTGTCTGTCCAGGAGATCCTCAGCATTCTTGGATCCAGAAATATCTCCAGACCACTGTTATTTAGAAAAAAGAAAACTGGTACGCCTATTTATCTTCCAGAGATACATCGTTTCCATCAATTACGAATTTCTAGTACCAGTCATAGGCGCCCATTTTGGGTAGGGCAACTGGTATTTTTTCGCATTACTTTTTTGTCTTTAACTTCTAAGCATTTTTGACACTGGATTATTAAATTGTGAGGTATTCTAGTACTAAAAAGTACTGGCGCTATAATCGAACAAAAAATTATTTATGTATTATCTATACGACTACGATCTGTACATTTTATAAAATTATACAAATCAAAGAACACACCTTTTTATAAATGAAATAAACACAATTGATTTGTTTTTATACCAAATTACGATTACGATTCTGACAATTTGTCAGTTGGAATTAAAATGTCATGCTATGATTTGATTCTATACATTATTAAAATCATATATTACATCATTAATGACACACTTAAAGACTGAGAAGAACTTTAAATTATAGTCGTATAGATATGTAATAGGTAAATAATCAGTAAATCGGTAAATGTAAATCTTTTTTTTCGATTATAGCGCCATCTATCAACAACTGGAATAACTGTTATACATGTGTATGTATCACGGACGTGCCTTTTTTCTGTCACTTGCGTCACACTGAAAAAAGCCTCTGAGAAGAACTCTACTGACTTTTAGTACTCTCCTTTTGTAGATTGATATTTTATATTCCAGTAGAGTACTCGCTGCCAATGTCCATGCCAGTTAAGTAAATAGAAAGCAATCCTATTTACTAAAACGAGTAAGTTCCCCCACCAATACCGACTGAATGAGGCACTAGCATCGTATAGACCGAGTAATTCAAATTCCCCGCGCCGCGCCGTAAAGCTTGATTGTAATTGGTCCAACCTCAGACAAGTTTACTCCACTGTTATCAAATTTTGACACTATTGGCATTTCATAGGTTAATTAAGTTATATCGGCGATTTTTTGTAATTTCTACCTTGGGTGTGAATCTGTCTTTTTAGTTTACTCCTCTTGGTTTAAAAACAAAGCTTAGTAGCTGGTATCAGTGATTAGATAAGGTGCTAAGAAGTCTCCAACGGCGCACCTACACATTAAAAACGTTTTTGGCGTGTAGACGCTACGATCCCTATGAAACACTCTCCTCCAGGACTCGCCCCAGCCCCCCACCCGCCTTCAGTAACTCGTACGAATTACCAGCGTCGTGGAACTGAGTCTTAATCGCAAAAACAGACGAACCACTCTGTTACATATTATCTATATGACTAATTCAAAGTTCTTCTCAGTCTTTCAGTGTGTCATTAATGACGTAATATATGATTTTACAAATCTACTAGAGAATCATAGCATGACATTTTAGTTAAATCTGACAGTTGTCAGAATCGTAATCTGGTGCAAAAACAAATCAATTTTGTTTATTTCATTTATAGAAAGGTATGTTCTTTGATTTGTATAGTCTTACAAATTGTACAGATTATAGCCGTGTAGCTAATAATATTATATATTTATATATTATATAAATCATTTTTTGTTCGATTATAGCGCCATCTATCAACAACTAGAATAAATGTTATAAATGATTTTAATCACGGACGTACCTTTTTTCTGTCACTTGCAACTCAATGAGTTAGGAAGAAATCGAAAAACTGATCGAAAGATGCCTGTGAGAAGGAGAATATACGTCTATGCTCTTAAGCAGGCGTGGAATCTGATTTTGAATCACTTCCGGTTAAGATGACAACGTAGTCCGTAATTTATCGTCATTGTGTAATGTATAATCGATTCTAAAATATATCGATATTATTTTTGTATCCGATCGTGATGACTGTAATAAGAATTTAGGAAGATGTGCACAAGCATCTGTAGACAATATACATGTGCATTATTGTGCATTCCAAGATATATTTCTGTATATTTGATAAATGTATGTGATATTATAGATTCTGTAGTCCGATAGTGTAAATATAATTTGTCCTAAATCATTATATAAATAAAGGTTATCAATCCCTACCAAACTAACTACGTGTCTTATTTTTTTACCCAAATCATAGCTGTGTATATTTGAACAGGCCGTCGTATTAGATGTAGTCCGTAATTTACAATCGTCCTGTGTCAAACCTCGTTCGCTCATTGATCTTCGAACTCCTTCCATCCACGATGTCTTTGGTCTTCCTCGTTTCCCATGCCCATACCATATAAGCTGTTTTCTATCTATGCAGTCGGTCAATTTCTTTTAGACCCATTTCTTCCTTAATTGTGTTGTTTCGAACCCTATCAAGTTTCGTTTTTCTAGCTGCTCTTCTTAGTGCATCCATTTCTGTGGCTTCTATTTTCCTTATTTGATGTTCTTTCAGACGCCAAGTTTCAGATCCGTACAGCAGCGTGCCATTATACTATAAATAACAAGATAGTATCTTCCCTTAGCGCAAATACGTCAATGTTCGCGCATCGCATGACGTAACTGGAGACCCGAATTTGAATTCTTGTTGTTAGCTTATAGTCCAGGCTATATCGTCGCCCTCGTTAGGTAACATATTCCGATTCGATTTTGTTGCACAAACTCACTTAAAAAGAGTTCCTTATAACAAATATACAGAGTGCCGGGAGGTGCCGCAGTCGGAAAATTGTTTAAACGATTTTCTAAAACAAATTCAAAAAATCAATTTTTTCACTTCGTATAATTTTTTTTGATTCTTTGGGTCATTATGAGCCAAAAAGGTCTATTGTAATTTTTCTCTAAAATTGAATGTTGTTGAGTTATACTCGATTTAAAAAACGCGAAAATGGCCTTAAGAGGAAACAGTAGCAAAAACGCGTTCCAAGATTGCGGCTGCAATTTTGAATATTTTTTCGAGATATTTGGCACACGTATTCGTAATATAATAAAGAATGGCGGTACAGAGCCCAATTTGAAAAATATATTAATATGTGGAAATTACTCTGTAACTAAATACAATATTAAAAAAACGAGCCTGTACCGCCATTAAGAAAAACAAAAAAAATACACTTTCTTCAAGTAAACTTTTTTATCCGATGCCTAGATTTTGTGTCATTTTGGAACTACTAATGAAATAAAAAATTTTAGTAGTTCCAAAATGACACAAAATCTAGGCATCGGATAAAAAAGTTTATTTGAAGAAAGTGTATTTTTTTGTTCTTCTTAATGGCGGTACAGGCTGGCTTTTTTAATATTGTATTTAATTACGGAGTAATTTCCACATATTAATAAATTTTTCAAATTGGGCTCTGTACCGCCATTCTTTATTATATTACGAATACGTGTGCCAAATATCTCGAAAAAATATTCAAAATTACAGCCGCAATCTTGGAACGCGTTTTTGCTACCTGTTGATCGCTACTGTATCACCTTAATAACTCGGTTAAAAATTATTATTATGAAAGTCAAAAAGTGACTGAATCAAAGTTGAAAGCCCCCTACAGGATTCTGAAGAAATTTTGTCATTACTTTATTACTGAGCTGTTATTTTTAATTGTTAACCAAGAGCGCTAAGTGAGGCGGCCGTCAATGTGAGTGCAAGTGAGATGCACCATTAGACGGCCGGAATGGTGCATCTCTTTCGCTCTCACTATTGACGGGCGCCTATATGCAGTTGACGCTCATTGTTAACAATTAAAAATAACAGCTTAGTAATAAAATAATGACAAAAATTTCTTCAGGATTTTGTAGGGTGGACTTTAAACTTTGATTTGGTCACTTTCTAACTTTCATAGTAATAATTTTTAACTGAGTTATTAAGCCTTGAAAATGGCGATTTTCGCGTTTTTGAAATGTTAAATCGCGTATAAATCGACAAAAATAAATTTTAGAGAAAAATCACAAGAGACCTTTTTTGCTTATAGACCTGTAACCCGCTTACCAAAAAAAGTTGATTAATAGCAAGCTGAAAATTTGTTAATAGCTTAACGGTGTCTAGTCGGACAAACTTTGATGTATGGGAACACTGGAACAGGGGAAGTTTTAATTGTGGAACAGTTTAAAAATTTGGAACGTCAGATTACGAAATCGTTCCATGTGTTTTGTCGGACAGAACTTCCAATTGCTTTGTTACCATTTCATTAAACCCTCACGCAAAAATCAGACTGGTGTTTATCACCAGTTTGGCATTTTAATGAGTGGAACACGAAGAACATGTCAAATGACAGAAATCATGTTGGTTAGTAATAGCAGTCTGATTTTTGCATGAGAGTTTAATGAAAGGGTAACAAATCAATTGGATGTTCTGTCTGACAAAATACATGGGACGTTTTCGTAATCTGACGTTCCGAATTTTTAAACTGTTCTACAATTAAAACTTCCCCTGTTCCAGTACATCAAAGTTTGTCCGACTAGACACCGTTAAGCTATTAACAGATTTTCAGCTTGCTATTAATCAACTTTTTTTTGATAAGCTGGATCCAGGTCTATTATAATGATCAAAAAAATCTAAGAAAATTGAACGAATCGAAAAAATTAATGTTTTGAATTTGTTTAAAAAAATTGTTTAAACAATTTTCTGACCGCGGCACCCTGCGTATTTGTTATAAGGAACTCTTTTTTAGAAAGTTTGTGCAAAAAAATCGAATCGGAATAATTTACCTAACGGGGGCGACCATAATGCCTGGACTATACAACCGCAAGCAATTCAAACTAATCGGAAATCATTCGGTCATTACGAACCATTACGAACTTGGGTCTCCAGTTACGTCACGACTCCCTTCTCTTCTAGATGCGCAATGCTTGTTATTTATAGAATCATGCAGTGTGCTTTTTATCATTGTGTCATATATTCTCAATTTTCTTTGTTTTCCTATTTCAGTACTCCATAAAATTCCATTCAGAGATTTAATTAATTTCCTAGCTTTATTTATTCTACTGTTTATCTCTGCAAGGGATATGTCTTTTGTAATATATAAACGTTTTTATTATAACAATGATGCCTGGTTACCTGGTTACAATATGAACTGCTTGTTTGTTCGTTGACGCGCTTGTCAGCACAGGTAATGCCAACCCTTAACACCAAAAAGATCCAATATAAAATCTAACAATACCTTGGATTATTCTGCATATTGCAATTGGTTGATTCCTTTTACTACCTTAGAAATTATATTGCAACATCTCCAAGATCACCAATGGAATAAAAATGAAACAAACAATACCCCATGGAAAATTTTATTGAAATCAGAACTAGAAACTCAACCTAAATTATAAAAAAAATAAATTAACAGATTCTTCAGTTATTAACAATAGGAAACTATGTACAACTATAAAATGCGTAGATGCAGAAAGGACCAACGCCTTTTCGCTTTACTACTGTTTAGTTAAATAGTCTTATTAAATACCTATATACAGTATGTACAAAAAATGGATAATATGCATCGCATTTTTAATACTTTTCAAAGAAAAAAATTGCTGAACGATATATTATGTTCTTACATCTCGAGATATTTAAAAAGTAACTTGCTTCTGTAATCATACAATTACTTGGAACGCTACTGGTATGTTACATAAAAGAAATGCCTTGAAAACGACGTCTGGGACATTCAACTAAAAATATTTTATGTTTTTTTATGGGTGTAGTCGAGTTCGCTCCGCTTCGTTCAGGTATATTTTAGAAGGGTACGAATTGGCTCCCGCATGAATGCGGGTAGGCTCTCATATAATCGCGGAAACATTAGACATTGTTGCCAAATCGTGTAATATTTATACTGCTTAGGAAATTTACATAGTGATATAGACTTTTTATAGGAAAATTATACTTTTAGACAAATACTTTTAGAGTTTGTTTTAGTTCAACATTGGCATATGTGGCAATTTTAACACAAATTATCGGTGTCGGCCGGTATGCGCTCGACCGTTTTGCGCTCTACACTCTAATACCCGAAAGTTAAGTTAGGACCGAAGGGTTAGGTCTTCCTCCTTTCCCATAGATATTTCTAGGAAGGTACCTGTTTCTAACAAAAAGAGAAAATTTGAAAGAAGTGAACGCTGGGTGATATTTTCGACATGTTTAGGTAAAATAAATTTTGTCTATGGGAGCCAATTCGGACTCTACCTTTTTTAGTTCAGGTAAAATTCTTACCATTGGGAGCGAACTCGACCCCGTCCTTTTTTATCGATTACATTTCTCACGGCCATTATGATGGGTCAAATCGTTTTTTATATTATTATTTACCATTCTTCATTGTTTATTCATATAAAATTCCATTGGGGAACACTGACGATTGATCTCTGCAAACTAATGAAAAATTATATAGATCTATAAACAACAGTATCAGCATCGCGGACTATGCTGAAGTTAGGTCAAGTTGTATTTGCGAACACCCTTAGTAAAAAGCAACCAAGAAAATTATTACCGGCACGATTTAACATGGATAAGATTCAATATAGACGGAGAGCTAGAGCCGAAAAATCATCGTCATAAGTAATATGGAGTTTTTCCTGTGAAATGTGTCCATTGTATTTTGACAATTATGACCCCTTTCAGGCTGACACCTCAGTGAATACAGGAAATAGCAATATGGGATGAAAGGGGAAAGTTAGTGCAGTCATTAAAGGTTTTACCTCCTATTTTGTTAAACCTCCATCGATTTACATGAAAATTGGTGACTAGTTAGAGCATACCTCAAGAAACAAAACTGATTTGGTGCCACTTGCACTTTTACCCTGGTGGTGAATACCACCCCTTCCCGCGGGTGAAAACTATTTTATTAAAAATAACCCCACAAAACGATAGAGGGACAAATTTTAAGTAAAATTTGTTATATCATGTTATTAAAATAAATCAATACTTTTTGAGTTATTAAATATCAAAGATTTGTCTATTTAAGAGCATATGCGTGAAGTTACGGATGATAAAAAGAACATGTTAATTAATTGTATGTTAGTAAAATATTATTTGACATATGTGTACATGTGTACATTTGACATATTCGAATAGACTTTTGCTAAATTTATAATATCGAAATAATATAAAAATAATATTTTAGGAACATACAATTAATTAATATTTTCTTTTTATCATCCGTAACTTCACGCATGTGCTCTTAAACAGACAAATCTTTGATCTTTAATAACTCAAAAAGTATTGATTTATTTTAATAACATGATATAACAAATTTTACTTATAATTTGTCCCTCTAACGATTTGTGGGGTTATTTTTAATAAAATCGTTTTCACCCCCCGAGAAGTGGTGGTATCCACCCCCAGGGTAAAAGTGCAAGTTGGCACCAAATCATTTTTATTTCCTGAGGTATGTTCTAACTAGTCATCAATTTTCATGCAAATCGATTGAGGTTTAACAAAATAGGAGATGAAAACCTTTAAAGACTACACTAACTTTCCCCTTTCATCCCTTATTGCTACTTCCTGCATCCACTGAGGTGTCAGCCTGAAAGGTGTCATAATTATCAATATACAATAGACACATTTCACATGACAAACTCCATATTACTTATGACGATGATTTTTCGGCTCTAGCTCTTAGACTAATATATTGTGATTATTATTATTAGCAACAATTCAAGCATATTGCATGCGGAAAAGGAAGGATATTGACTTAAAATTGTGGTTGAATAAGTATTGGAATAGTTCCTGAAGAGCAGTTGACACTGACAGAACTGTGGACATCACTATTGAACGTTAAGTTAGGTGAGGTTTGAATACACCTATTTATAGCAGAAATCTGCCAAGGAAATAATTACCGGCATAGTTTAACGTAAACAAGACTCGCTATATTACGATTATTAGAACATTTCAAACATATTACATTCCGAGAATGGAAATAACATTGCCTTTAAAGAAGAATTAGCACACAAAAATTAGGATTAGTAAGAAAATCGATTAGTAACATAATAGGGACATATATAATTGTAATAACAAAAAGAAGAACAAAACTATTTATAAAACCATTTCCCTTGTCCGTAAATGTTAAAACATGAGAAATTTAAACAATAATTATTGACTATTGTACGTTGTCTATACCCTAATATATCACAATAATTGCAATTAAAATTAATATTTTATCGATTTTTCTACTCCCCAACCCAGGAATTGTGGTGTCTATTAATGCAAATAACCTAAAGATAAATATTGTATTGCTGTAATAGTAAATGTTTTTTTTTCTGACAGCTCAACTTACCTGCCTCGCTCACATTTATAATTCAACCATGCACTATACATTATATCCAAAGTAAGTTTCTACTAGATTTGCTATTATTGTTTAAGAGGAAACAGTAGCGATCAACAGGTAGCAAAAACGCGTTCCAAGATTGCGGCTGTAATTTTGAATATTTTTTCGAGATATTTGGCACACGTATTCGTAATATAATAAAGAATGGCGGTACAGAGCCCAATTTGAAAAATATATTAATATGTTGAAATTACTCTGTAATTAAATACAATATTAAAAAACGAGCATGTACCGTCATTAAGAAGAACAAAAAATACACTTTCTTCAAATAAACTTTTTTATCCGATGCCTAGATTTTGTGTCATTTTGGAACTACTAAAATTTTTTATTTCCTTAGTAGTTCCAAAATGACACAAAATCTAGGCATCGGATAAAAAAGTTTATTTGAAGAAAGTGTATTTTTTTGTTCTTCTTAATGGCGGTACAGGCTCGTTTTTTTAATATTGTATTTAATTACAGAGTAATTTCCACATATTAATATATTTTTCAAATTGGGCTCTGTACCGCCATTCTTTATTATATTACGAATACGTGTGCCAAATATGTCGAAAAAATATTCAAAATTACAGCCGCAATCTTGGAACGCGTTTTCGCTACCTGTTGATCGTTACTGTTTCACCTTAAAAGAAATTGTTATTATTTTGATGTCGATATAGGAACAACAATGTCACTGATGGCATTTACATACTTTAGAAATATAGTAACTGGCTGAATATTCATTGCGAACAAGACAGGTATGGTTGAGCTGGCATTAGTCAAAACATAAAATTTGTCAATACGTTATTTGTATTTCGAACATAGACATATTATATATTATCATAGACTGGTACCAGAAGAGTGGCTAAAAGGAATAATATGTCCGTTGCAAAAAAAAGGTGATCAACTGGATTGTAAGAACTATAGAGGCATTACGCTGTTAGCATCTGCGTATAAAATCTTCGGCAATGTACTGTTTGAAAGACTTAAACATTTTACAAAGGATATTGTTGGTCAATATCAATGCGGATTTACTGCTGGAAAGTCAACTATAAGGTAAGGAAAGGTATATTGGTGATACAAGTAATTTGGTGATAATTTTTAATGAGATTACTACACAGTTAACTATGTAAGCACATCCATGACACAGCGCTAGTAAGTTGTTACAAGTGTAAGCAGGACAAACATATATTACGATTTCGCAATGCGCGCACCTGCTTTTAGTAAACAGACTGTTTTGACCGTTGCGTTGTGCGACGGTCGACAGTGGAGCCATTTCTTATTGAATGTGAGAGACGGTTACATATTTATTGGAGTAATTGCTGTTTTCTTTATAAAACTTTATAAAACCATTCAATAAACTAATTATCAATAAAAAAACCGCATTAAATTCGTGATTTAGCCAAGGTAAGTTAAATTCCTTAAATTGCGATTGTTTCACCAAATTTTCTAAACACTATCACCAATATACCTTAGCGTGTCACCAACTTATCTAACACAGTTTGTATGTCAATTTGACATTTACTATCATTATTATTCGTTTTTTGTTAAATTAACTCCTAAACATTTACTTCAAATAATAAGTAACATAATAAAGCAAAACTTATTTCTTGCTTAGTTGTCTAATTCCTATATTATTAGTATTTTTCATTTTTATCACCAATATACCTTTCCTTACCCTACATCAAATTCAAGTATATAAGCAGATTCTAGAAAAGTCACTAGAATAAAACATAGATACCCACCATCTCTTGGTCGACTTAAAAGCAGCCTATGGCAGTGTTAAAAGGACTGCATTATGTAATGCAATGATAGACTTTGGGATCCCACCTAAGTTAGTTAAGTTGACCCAACTAACAATGCAAAACGTAAGCTCGTGCGTTAGAATTCAAGGAGAAAACTCTACGTTCTTTGACATTAATAATGGTCTAAGACAGGGGGACGCGCTGGCGTGTGTCCTCTTAAATATTGCCTTGGATAAGGCAGTGAAAAAATTAAATATTAGAATGAATGGAACTATTTTGAATAGATCGACGCAAATTCTCGCATTCGCTGACGATATAGTTATAGTGGACATAAGTATGAGAGACAAGGTGCAGTGTTTTACAAGACTTGCGCACGCGGACACTGAATTAGGACTTGTGGTAAACGAGCAGAAAAGCAAATATATGCTGGTTTCTAAAAACTCCCGAAATATCCAACAGAGAATTCAAATTAACAACCATACCTTTGAGCAAGTCAAGCAAGTCAAAAGATGGAAAACGTGTATTAAGTTGCGAGATAAAAAGAAATGAAACTAATCGAATTGGGAAATTTGATTGTTTTCCACCTTTACACGTATCAGAGGAGTACGTCAACTAAAACTGTCACTGTGACAGTGATAGTTGCCAAACTCGTGCGATACGTCTAAAGGTGGGAAACAATCAATATAATGTAAATTTATATATGGTTAGATTTCCCAGCTCGATTAGTTGCATTTCTTTTTATCTCACATCTTAATACGTTTTCCATGTTTTGTGCTAGTTGGCCGGTTATTAGCTCGCTCTTCACTGTATACAAGAGCCTAATAAGGCCTGTTTTGATATATGGCGCTGAGACGTGGACCTTATCTCAAAATGATAAAAAACTTCTTGGTATTTTTGAGAGAAAAATTCTTAGAAAGATTTTTGGCTATGGCGTCGAAGATACAACTTTGAACTGTATCAGTTATACACCGATCCAGATATTGTAAAGTTCGTTAAAGTGCATGGACTTAGATGGGCTGGACACATTGCTAGGATGCCAGATCACGAATACATAAAAAGTTAACGTTTTCAAAACCAGAGGGCACAAGAAGTAGAGGACGACTACGAAGATCTCTTGGACAGGTTTGCGGTATCTCTTTCTAGCACATTGTATCGAGAAACTAACATGAAACTGAGTGTGGGTATAGGGACGGAAAGGGAGGACTAGTGTCGCAGCTTTACTATGCGTAAGAGTGAAACAACACTGTAGACCAGGGCGCATCTGTAAAAATATTACTATATTTGGATGTTGAGAGGTGACTCATATTTTTTTGCAAAAATTGCTTGAAAATAACTCATATAATAATATTTGAGTTATCCTCCCACTCAAAAAGGTCCGGAACATTGTTTAAATAATCAAAATGTCAAAAAATTAAGGAAAAATTCGATTTTTTTCTTCGTTTTTTGATTATAACTTTGAAAGTATTCATTTCCGAGAAACGTTGCACTGACATAAAAGTTGCGTAATTAAATTTCCTACAATATAGAATTAGTTAAAATTTTTAAAAATTGTCACCCTTGTTGCAAAATAGCAATAATTGCGAAAAAAACCATAAAAAACAAGTATTCGCATTTTACGTTTTTCAACCATTTATGCCCCACTTAGGACCTTCATATTTCACTCAGAAAAACTTTAAAATATAAGAAAACAACACTGTAAATTTCATTAAGATCGGTTTAATAGATTTTGCAAAATAAATTTTGCAATCCAGCTTTCGCAAAAAAATTAATAATGTTGCAGGACTAAAAATAAAGCAGACAGCAAGTTGAATTTTTGTTACATAGAGAAGAATACTATACATTTCATTTTCAATTTGCAAAATTATAATCGGTTAACTGCCACGACGTCAGGATTTTTTTTAAATAAACATTAATTTTTGGTGCTACGCGCAGGACAGCGGATACGTTTGCTCTGATTGGGCATTCCAATGACCTTTGATAATGATTGATAAATTTTAATTTTAAATGCATTTCGATATAAATAAATAAATTTGTTTATTGCAAAATAAAAACACATACATCTGTCCTTTGAAATAACACTTTTTTTAGCAAAAACTTTCTTTGTTCATATATTTTAACTTAGAGAATAAAAGTTTATTATTTTTAAACATATGCAATTGTTTAAACAATATTTCACAAACAATAATCAAATTAGTTTGATTTTTGTGGAATTAAAATATTAAAATACAACAAAATATAGAGTAAGAAAATAATAATATTATATTAGATAAAGATTGGAAGAAATTTTGGTGGAAATCAACTTGTGTGAATCGAACACCGCTGTCCTGCGCGTAGTACCAAAAATTGTTTATTTAAAAAAATTCCTGACGCCGTGGTAGTTAACCGATTTTAATTTTGCAAATTGCAAATGAAAGGTACAGTATTCTTCTATTTGCAAAAAAAATTTAACTTGCTATCTGCTTTATTTTCAGTCCTGCAAGCTGGATTGCAAAATTTATTGTGCAAAATCTGTTAAACCGATCTTAATGAAATTTACAGTATTGTTTTATTATATCATAAAGTTTTTCTGGGTAAAATACGAAGGTCCTAAGTGTAGCATAAATGGTTGAAAAACGTAAAATGCGAATACTTGTTTTTTTATCTTTTTTTCGCAATTAATACTTATTAGCTATTTTGCAATAAGGATGACACTTTTTAAAATTATTAACCAATTCTATCTTGTAGGAAATTTAATTACGCAACTTTTATGTCAGTACAACCTTTCTCGGAAGTGAACACTTTTAAAGTTATAATGAAAAAACGAAGAAAAAATCGAATTTTTCCTTCATTTTTTGACATTTTGATTATTTAAACAATGCTCCGGACTTTTTGAGTGGGAGGATAACTCAAATTATTATTAAATGAGTTAATTTCAAGCAACTTCTGCAAAAAAATATGAGTCACCTCTCAACGTCCATCTCAAAACAGATGCGCCCTGGACTACTGAGCCACAAAAAAATAAGATGATGCCGTCACTTCGCTCTGAATGACACTCTGTCTATGATAATATATATGTCTATGATTTCGAAAAGGATTTCCGAACTGGAAGTCAAAATTTGACAAAAATATAGTAGACCAATGTCAAATATGTCGCACAATATCTTCCGACCCAAATATAAACAAATTAAAAAAAATCATCCGATTTTTTTACAAAGAAATAATAAAAATATAATTTTCAATAATAAAAATAGCTCTATTTGTCCTTTTTAATATTAGAACTACCGTTTTTCTTCTGTTTGAGTGGACCGTTGGTTTTGACCGTTTCACTTTGTCTATTAGTCTTCCCCATATCGTAAAAGAAATCACTTTGCAGAGTTTTGATACTCCTCATCCTATTTCTGGTAGGTCTAAGGTTGGCCGTGTCAGAGGGGCTCTTATCCGATGCTTCGGATTCCCCCGCCAACGAGACCGGTGTGGCGCAGTTGCTGCGTTCGATCGCCCCTTCCCGTAACGCAGCCGGTCTTAGGTCGTCGAGATCCACAAGCTCGAACAGATGCGAGGTGTACATCTCTTGCGGAACTTCCAGCTGGAAATTCTCTTGATCTTCGTCCGTTATATCGATGCACTCGATCTCGTCGATGCTCCGGAAGGGAGTAATTAGAGGTTTGGATTCTTCCGAGTCGTCGAACACTGGCATGTCCGGATCGGAATCGTAGATTATTGGATCGGTTACCTTCTTCGCTGGATCTGTTTCATCATTTTCGACAATTTTGACGTCGTCGTCGCTACAGACCATGACCTGGAACAAAAATATTACGATTTTTGTACATGAGGTTGTTTGGAAAAGTATTTAGTGCTTACTTAAATATTTTATTTTGTATTATTCTTAAATATGTGTCAATTTAAAAAGAAATAATTTGCAATTTATTGTCGCCGGCGTGTGTGAAATGTCCAGTTCTAACATGTGTAGACCAGGAAGGATGTTTTTAGGTGGATGTGAGAGGTGGCATTCGGATTTTTGCGGATCAAGTTAGGTGATAACTTCGTTAATAATAATTGACTTAGCTCCTTCTCAAATATACCCGGAACATTATTAAAAAAAAATAATATTTAAAAATTTCAAAAAATTTCGTTTTTTTTTTCTACTTTCTTTGCGTATAACTTTAAAACGATTCATTTTGGAACAAAGTCGTATAGGAATAAAACAAAGATAATTAAATTTTCTATCAGATACGATTGGTTAAAAATGTCTTAATTTAACACCCTTGCTGCAAAATAGCAATAAATATAAAATAAGGGGGCAAAACAAGCCTGTCCTTATTCAATGTTTTTCCATCAGCTAGGTTAAACTTGGAACCTTCCCAATTCGCTTAGAAAATTTTTGTAATGTACTAAAACTGTCCACCAAATTTCATTAAAATTGACTTACTAGATTTTTCATAATAATTTTGCAATCTAAACTTTTTTTAAATTAAAAATTTTTAAAATCTTGCACAACAAAAACTGGAACATACAAAGATTTGTCCATTTTTTTTTACGTAAAAGAAGCACTCCACCTATCTAATGCACTTTACAGAATTGAAATCGGATTATTTAAGCAGCCTCAGCAATGTTTTAAAGTTATAAACAATTTTTTGGCTTATAAACAAATTAGTGCTGTGTCCAGGAGGGGGTGCTACGGGCTATTTATTTAGATGGACTTACCCAAGTTTTTTTTATGTATTTTGACCCGTAGAACACGAATTTTTTGGGTAACAGTTGATCCGGATGTCGATAAGATTGTTATAAACAAAGAACTTGAGGAATTACATAACATCGATTTTTCGCAAAATAAAACATTTTTTTGTATTTCTTGGGTAATTCTAAGCAAAAAATGTTCTTACAAGTTTTTTCGTAGGATGCATAGTTTTCGAGATAAACGCGGTGGAACATTAAAAAAATGGACAGCATTTGAAAGTTTAAGTCAAATTATACCGGTTTTAATTATTTGCATTGCTAAAAATTAATTTTTTTATTATTAAACAAAGCTATTTGTTTATAAGCCAAAAAATTGTTTATAATTTTAAAACATTGCTGAGGCTTCTTAAATAATCCGATTTTAATTTTGTAAAGTGTATTAGATAGGTAGAGCACCTCTTTATATGTAAAAAATTAGCCAACTTCTAAATGGTCTACTTTTTGTTCAGAAAGATTTTAAAAAATTTTAACTTTTTTAAAAACATTTACATTGCAAATTTATTATGCAAAATCTATTAGGTCGATTTTAATGAAATTTGGTAGACCATGTAAGTACGTTATAAGAATTTTCTAAGCGAATTACTAAGGTTGTAAGTGCCACCAAAGTGGTTAAGAAACATTGAATAACAACAGAAATACAACAATATATTGCAGAAAGGTAATACCTTAAGAAATTTTTGACCAGTCGTATATCATACAAAATTCAATTATCTTTATTTTATTTCTGTACGATTTTGTTCCAAAACGAACCGTTTTAGAGTTATAAGCAAAGAAAGCAGAAAAAAATCGATGTTTTTCGAAATTTTTAAATATTTTAATTTTTTTATTAATATTCCGGACATATTTGAGAAGAAGCATAAGTCAATTATTATTACTGAAGGTGTCACCTAACTTTATCTGCAAAAATCCGAATGCCACCTCTCACATCCAAAAATACACGTTTTTTTACAGATTAGTCCTGGTCTAGTGGTTCATTATCGGAAATTGGACGGCCGATATAAAATCGACCGTCCAAAATCGGTGTGTGTATTTAGCGTTAGACCGTATAATAGGTTTCTTGGAAGACGATTAAACAATGTGCAAAAAGAACAAGCCTACCAGTTTATCTTGCGAAATAAACATCGGATCAAAAAACTGAAAAATACGTTTTCAATATTTTTCAAAAATCTATCGAATGATACCAAACACGACACACCCTCCACACTCTGAAGGTGGGTGGGGTAACTTTAAAATCTTAAATAGGAACCCACATTTTTTATTGCAGATTCGGATTGCTTACGCAAAAATAAGCAACTTTTATTCGAGGCATTTTTTCCAATTGTGGTTAGATGGCGCTATAATCGGAAGAAACTATTTATACTGATATCCTATTGTGCGTCCCACCTTGACTTTACAGTACAGGTTCTTATGACCAAGGGTGATGCCAAATTTTATCAGAAGCAGGTTTTAAGCAAACATACTTTTTTCTACAGGAAACTATTAATAACTTGGGAATTAATATTATTGACATTTTGTGGCTGTCAGGGGTTCTAAAACATTTTTTTCTCGAAAAATACCTTTATGTGAACAAAATAAAAATAATTTTGTATAGAACATTTATATAATAATGTATTTAAGCGCATAAATACGTTAAGCTTTAATAAATACGTAGGTACCTACAGAAATAATTAAAATACGTTTAAACTATATACAGTGATGAGCGCGCTAATAACCGGAAAATAGCGGAAAAGATGGAAAACATAATATATTGCGAAACAAAAAGAGATGAAACTAGTGGAGATGAAAATGATCGTTATAAACGTCAAAATTAACATCACATTACACAGTTTCCCACCTTTTGACGTCTGGGCCAGGAGTATTTTATAAAATTCTACTGTCACGGTGACAGTTGTCATACTCCTCTGATACGTCTAAAGGTGGGAAACTATGTAATGTAATGTTAATTAATATGTTTATAACGATAATTTCCACCTCCACTAGTTTCATCTCTTTTTGTTTCGCAAAGTATTGTTTTCCATCTTTTGCGCTATTTTGCCGGTTTTTAGCGCGCTCATCACTGTAGTTTAGTTTCTTTCTATAATCCCGTCTTCCTCACTTTCACTGCCACTGTCGTAGGGTGTAAACACATTAAAATGACATTAATTTCATCTCGGAAATCAGTCATTAAGAATAACAATAAACTGCAATTAGGATCCAAATTTCCCAAATAAGCAATGAGTTACTCAATACAATGTTATCAGTAATAATTTTAAGCTTATTTAATATTCTTTGTTATAATTTAATTTAGGTGAACTGATCATCAACAATTATACTTTATTTATTCTCAACTGTAGGACCTGGTAGGACAATATAAAACTTTACTTAAACTTGACTGACAATCTATTTTATATTTTTCTTCACATTACTTCAGAACTGTATATAAGTACTGTCAATACATAAATTAACAACCATAGAACAACATCCACTTTTAATGTTGAATATTCTAACATTCTTAACCAAAAAAAGTTATTACGCATATCGATTATAAAATTGCTGATTACTTTTCGAAAATGACTATCACTCACAAAAAAACAATGAAAAATATTTTTTTACTTGACTGTAACGGGTTAGTTTTAATTTAAAATTTTCAGGGACCTACATTTTTAGAACCTTGGTAATGTCCGATTGAAAATTCTTTTAAAGAAAATCGGCATCGCTGCGCTGAAAACTCCCATAAGGATGGTATTGCAGTATGTTCGTGTACTGTAAAGTCAAGGTGGGAGAGACATAAGGTAAATTATAGAAACGGTCTACTAATATCTCGAGAAAGACATCACTTCCAAATGAAAAACCAAAAAACACGTTTTTAATATTTTTAAAAACCTACCAAATAACACTAAACACGACCTCCCCCCCACTCCATCTCATGAAGGTGAGATGGGGGGTAACTTTAAAATCTTAAATAGCAACCCCCATTTTTTGTTGCAGATTTGAATATCTCATAAAGACATTTTTTAGATTTGTTGATAGATGGCGCTAATAAATCATATTTTTCCAATTACAGCGCCATCTGTCAACAATTATTCTAACAAATGTTTCGAATAAATATTCCTTATTTTTTTCATGAGGAATCAAAATCTGCAATAAAAAATGGAGGTTCCTATTTAAGATTTTAAAGTTACCCCCACCCTACCTCCATTGGATGGGGTGGGGGGTCGTGTTTAGTGATATTCGATAGGTTTCTGAAAAATATTAAGACGTGTTTTTTTGGTTTTTCATTTGGAAGTGTATTTCTCGAGATATTAGACCGTTTCTATAATTTACTAAGTGTATCAAGATAAATCGTTTCTTCCGATTATAGCGCCATCTATCCACAATTCGAAAGAATGTCTCGAATAAAAGTTACTTATTTTTACGTAAGGGGTCCAAATCTGCAATAAAAATGGGGATTCCTATTTAAGATTTGGCGTTTTTGGTATCATTCGATAGATTTTTGAAAAAAATTGAACACGTATTTTTCAGTTTCTCCCGACACCATAAGGTAAAAGGGTACTGATTATATGTATATATATTTTTCAGTTCTTCGATTGGATGTTCATTTCGCGAAATCTTTGACCGTCCCGCTACTTTTGGGACACCCTGTATATCGATATATATCCGATATAATGATAATATAATAGTCTCCCGTTTTATACCGCTGTGGGATTATAGCAGGATAGTCTGCTTTCTCTAGCTAGGGCCTACAGTGTATAAAGAAGGTAACCGGCCAGTGCTACGCTTCAATACACATTATCCCCATTTAATGGTAACCGCCTATTATTACCCCGGGTTTTACCCAAGGTACTCATTTTATTCAGGATGAGGGGTCTGTGACATTTTAAAAAATGTCTAGATATTCTCGCCGGCACTGGGATTCTAACCCCGGCCTTCTGCGGGAAAGTCAGACATACTACCGCCTGAGCTATCCGGGCCCTTCGATATTATGATATTTATGTTAGTCCAGAAAGCCACTGCGCATCCGCTAGGAAAAATATTCCGAATCGGATTTTTTTGCACAATCTTACTCAAAAAGGACCCCTTTTAACACATTTGTATGTTGCCAGGACCAAAAGTGGGTCAAAACTTTTTTAAACGTTTTTTTTTGTTTTTTTCCTAAAATTATTTTTTTGCCTGGAACAAAGTTTGTTTAGTTTTTTTGGACCATTCCAAACAGAAAAGGTCTTTAGTGACTTTTCTCTAAAGTTGATAGTTTTTTACATATAAGCGATTAAAAATTGAAAAATTGCCATTTTTAACCCTCAAAAACTATGTGAAAAACTGAAAATTTGAATGTTGCCAAGGTAGGTAGATATTCTTTAAACATCGATTGATGAAATCCAGAAGAGTTTTTTGCAATACAATATTCAAAACTCCTTTGTTTTTTAATTGCAAATCAAGCGTGCGCCACACTATTTTCCACCGTTGCATGTGTATACATTATGGTGCAAATGAAAGGAATAAATTCGTTATTTCGTAAACCGGCGACTTTAAGGAAAAATCCCGAAACAGGTCGATTTTTATTTTTAAGTTATGATATTGTGGCATATATGGTATACTAGTGTCGTCATCCATCTGGGCGTGATGACGTAATCGATGTTCTTCAATTCTCTGTTCAGTAATATAAACATTTACATAATTATTTATACAGGGTGTCCAAAAAAAGTTTTTAATTAAATTATTTGAAAAAAAAAGAAGAATGTATGTAATTTATTTAATTCAAAATACATTTTACTGTTACCCGAAAGCTAAAAAATGTTTTCACAAATAAACATTGCTTTTCGATTAAATTCAATGTTCAAGCCAGCCACCTGCCTCTTGGAAGTTTGAACATTTAATTTAAGCGAAAAGCAATCTTTATTTGTGAAATAAACTTTGTTTTCTGATTTGTGAAAGCAGTAAATTGTATTGTGAATTAAATAAATTACATACATTCTTCTTTTTTTGTCAAATAATTTAATTTAGTAAAAATTTTTTGGACACCCTGTATAAATAATTATGTAAATGTTTAATTACTGAATAGAGAATTGAAGAACCTTTTAAATGAGCTAACACATGACCCCTATTCTCATTTAAAAAAATCATCGATAACGTCATCACGCCCAGATGGATGACGTCACTAGTATACCATATATGCCACAATATCATAACTTAAAAATAAAAATCGACCTGTTTCGGGATTTTTCCTTAAAGTCGCCGGTTTACGAAATAACGAATTTATTCCTTTCACTTGCACCATTCTGTATACACATGCAACGGTGGAAAATAGTGTCAAGCACGCTTGATTAGCAATTAAAAAACAAAGGAGTTTTGAATATTGTATTGCAAAAAACTCTTCGGGATTTAATTAATCGATGTTTAAAGAATATCTACCTACCTTGGCAACATTCAAATTTTCAGTTTTTCACATAGTTTTTGAGGGTTAAAAATGGCCGATTTCGCAATTTTTCAATTTTTAATCGCTTATATGTCAAAAACTATCAACTTTAGAGAAAAGTCACTAAAGACTTTTTCTGTTTGGAATGATCCAAAAAAACTAAATGTTGACCTTTGAACTTTGTTCCATGTAAAAAAAATAATTTTAGGAAAAAAACAAAAAAAAAAAACGTTTAAAAAATTTTTGAACCACTTTTGGTCCTGGTAACATACAAATTTGTTAAAAAGGGTCCTTTTTGAGTAAGATTGTGCAAAAAATCCGAATCGGAATATTTTTCCTAGCGGATGCGCAGTGGCTTTCTGGACTATATAAATATCATGATATTTTCGAACACTGGATTTTAGACTATTTGAAAGAGGATCTTTGTCATGTTTAAAAACTCTAACATCAGAAGTAAAAAACTCCTAGTATTGTCCTTTTCATGATCATTTTTCAGTGCGTCACAAATGATAGGAAAAAGGGTAAGTCCGTGATAATACACATTTATGACGTTTATTCTAACATGACATTTTAGTTAAATCTGACAGTTGTCACATTTTATTTTCAAGTTAGAACAAAAACAAATCAAATGTGTTTCTTGCATTTATAAAATGGTATTTTCTTTGATTTGTATAGTCTTATAAATTATACAGATTATATTTGTAATATTATTATCTAATTAAAAAAAATTATTTTTTTAAATTATGGCGCCATCTATCGACAACTAGAATAATCACAGAACTAGAAGTAATCACCGACGTGCCTTTTTTTCTGTCATATACAATTGAATACGTTAGAAAGAAATCGAAAAACTGTGACGCACTGAAAGATGATCATGAGAAAAAGAATAGTAGGTATAATTTAATTTACAATTCGACATTAATTAACATGTTGAGGGACAGTGCGTCAAATATATAAGCAAGTGTTGTGACACTACATATGTATTTTACAAAGTAGAATAGGGAAATTGCTGAATTTCTTTTAGCGCTTATAGTTTATGAAAACAATGAGTTTTAACATTTTTGTAAACATATGGACGATTACCATGGACATCGTGTAACATTTAATATGCATCTGTAGGTGTAATGTGACATTTTTTTGTCACAGCTCGTTATTTTAAAAATGTCGTCTATCGACGTCGTGTCACATTACACCAATGGAAATTAGACGTTCTGTCCGCCAACGTGTTAATTTAAAATTAAATTATACCTGCTACTAATAGTGCGGCAGATTCGTGCAAATATTATAAGAATTATAAAAATGTATACCATTTTTATTCAGTTGCACTGCGAAGCCGAAACCGTCTTAATTTTTACTTAGATCAGAGTGTGCAGCCAGCACTCTTATCGACGATTTCACCTCTTGTTAGAGGCTCTTCAGAGAATGCATAGGCTGCTCTCTACTCCAGGTAAAATTTTTTCGACATATTAGTCCCCCATTGCAACTGACGTGAAGGTAGTAGGTGCGTAGCGGCATCTGCTAAATGAAAGACTAAGTTTTTCAACATAAAAATATTTGTAAAATAAAATATTTTAGAAGATTTTTAATTGAAAAACTTATTGGCCCATTTTTCTGGTGACACCTCCAAGGCTTCTACAATATGCAAGCCAGATGGATGCTGCAGTGAAGACAAAAGGGAAGGAATTCTACACTATGCAATTCACAACCCTCATCTGCAGCTTGGTAAAGTTCCAACGGAAAATAGACCTAGTTACTCTAAAGGAGTAATACTAATATAAAATAAAAATGTATACCATTTTTATTCAGTTACAATGCGAAGCCAAAACCGTCTTAATTTTTACTTAGATCAGAGTGCAGCCAGCTCTTATCGACGATTTCATCTCTTGTTAGAGGCTCTTCAGAGAATGCATAGGCTGCTTTCTCTACTCCAGGTAAAAATTTTTCGACATATTAGTCCCCCATTGCAACTGACGTGAAGGTAGTAGGTAAAATGGGCCAATAAGTTTTTCAATTAAAAATCTTTTAAAAATATTTTATTTTGCAAATATTTACAAATTTTATTAGGTTGAAAAACTTAGTCTTTCATTATAAGAATTGTGCATTTAATGATAGAAGCACATAATTTGGACTACATATACTACACATATAAAGGTTCAAATTTAGATACGAGGCCATCTCAGAACTTGCCTTTTACAAAAATGGCGGGCATTCAAAATGGCGACGATACATATGTGACTAATAGCACGATAACTTTTAAACGAAAAGTCCGACATGAACCAAATTTGGTATAAGAGTTCTTTTTTTATGTGTAAGATCGAGCTCCTGAACCGGAAGAATCGGTTTACCAAAATTTGTGTCTTTCCTGATGTTTTAAGTAAAAATATGTTGTTTTTTTTTTCAAATCTTTCATCCTGTATATATAACTTTTTCAACAAGATAATACCGGCATTTTTTGAAATATTTTGAACTTTTTAGTTATGTTAATTACCATGTAATAAATGCATAACTTATCTTCACATGTACCTATACTCCATCTAATTTACTTACCGTTGCACGGCATCCGCGTTATAGCCCGAGACGTCACATGATACCAACAAGAAATATTTAGGCGGTAGGTGTGTTCTTTTTTAGAATCACTTTGCCGAGTACACTAGCGTTACAGCCACTAGGCATATTTTATTATATACGCTTAGAAATAATATTTAAAGATTTCTATTAATATTAACTTAAAGAAATACACAATAATATGCTTCATTTAATTTGTATAAATGAATTGTAAAGCGTTTTTATGAAGCACATTTGTTCGGAATACACTGTAACTATAATCGAACGAAGGTGATATTTTGGCATAAATTGGTAACATTTATTTGACAGTTGCGGTGATGACACTTCATATTTGTTTATATTCTTTACTATAAGTATTTGTTTCATTATATTTACTGTTTTTATTATGTACTTAACGTCAGATTATAACTTAATTATTGTTTTCTATTTCTAAAGATTTTATTTATTTACATTGAATATTAATTTGTTTTGCTGTAAAAATTGTGTGATGTATTTGATTTAAAATGAATTCAAGAATTTTTTGTAATTGGGCAACAATGTCAACTTAGCTCTCTAACGTAAATAATGACGTGCAACGGTAAGTAAATTAGACGGACTGTATGTGCGGCAGATTCGTGCAAATATTATAAAAATTATCGTGCATTTAATGGTAGAAGCATATAATTTGGACCACATATACTACACATATAAACGTTCAAATTTAGATACGAGGCCATGTCAGATTTTGCCTTTTACAAAAATGGCGGGCATTCAAAATGGCGACTATACATGTGACTAATAGCACGATAACTTTCGAACGAAAAGTCAGATTTCAACCATATTTGGGATATGGGTTCTTTTTTTGATAAGATCGAGCTCTTGATCCGGAAGAGTCAGTTTACCAGAAGTCGTGTTTTTCTTGATTTTTTTGTAAAAATATGTTGTTTCTTTTTTCACTTCTTTTACCCTGTATATATTAACTTTTCAAAAAGTTAATACCGGCGTTAAAAAGAGCGTAAAAATATTTTTTAGGGAATGTTTTGAACTCTTTAGTTATATTAATTACCATTAAATAAAAATGCATAACGTATCTTCACATGTAGTGAACTATGTGGGGCAGATTCGTGCAAATAATAATATAAGAATTATTGTGTATTTAATGATAGAAGCATATAATTTGTACCACACATACTACAGATACAAAGATTCAAATTTAGATATGAGTCCATCTCAGATTTAAAAAAAAACAGTAAAATCCTGTATAAGAGGTATATTTTAAATTTTTAATATACCTTTTATACAGGATTTTACTGTTTTTTTGTATCACATGGTATACAGCCAACTACAGGAAAACTTTTTCCTTGTGGATATCTCAGATTTTGTTTTTTTTACAAAAATGGCGGGCATTCAAAATGAATCTGTCGCCCATAGGTTATGCATTTGTTAAATGGTAATTAACATAACTAAAAAGTTCAAAATATTTCCTAAAAAAAAATTTTACTATTTTCAATGGCGGTACTATCTTTTTGAAAAATTTATATATACAGGGTGAAAGATTTGAAAAGGAAACAACATATTTTTACATAAAAAAAAACAGTAAAAACACAACTTCTGGTAAACTGATTCTTCTGATTCAAGACCTCGATCTTACTCATCAAGAAAGAACTTATATACCAAATTTGGTTGAAATCTAACGTGTAGTACAAAAGTTATGGTGCTATTAGTCACATATGTATAGTCGCCATTTTGAATGGCCGCCATTTTTGTAAAAGAAACAAAAACTGAGATGGCCTCATATCTAGATTTGAACCTTTATATGTGTAGTATATTATGTGGTCCAAATTATATGCTTCTACCATTAAATGCACAATAATTCTTATAATATTTGCAGGAATCTGCCGCACATAGGTACATGTGAAGATACGTTATGCATTTATTAAATGGTAATTAACAGAACTAAAAAGTTCAAAATATGTCCTAAAAAATATTTTTACGCTCTTTTCAATGGCGGTATTAACATTTTGAAAAATTAATACATACAGGGTGAAAGGATTGAAAAAAAAACAACATATTTTTACATTAAAACCAGGAAAAACAAAACGATGCTTCCGGTTCAAAACCTCGATCTTTTACATAAAAAAAGGAACCTATATACCAAATTTGAATGAAATCTGACGTCTCGTTCAAAAGTTATCGTGCTATTAGTCACATATGTATAGTCGCCATTTTGAATGCCCGCCATTTTTGTAAAAGGCAAAATCTGAGATGGCCTCGTATCTAAATTTGAACCTTTACATGTGTAGTATATGTGATCCAAATTATATACTTCTATCATTAAATGCACAATTGTTTCACATATCGGCTGCACTATAAGGAGTTTTTTACTTCGATGTTATAGTTTTTTAACTACATGGTATACACCCGGGAACTTTCCTGTTTTAGTTTGGTATGTTTGTTGTTGTTCGAACACTTTAGGAAGTAAATATTGTAAATACTCACTTCGTTCGTGTGCTTTCCGCCCATTTGTTCGTCACGCAGCTCATGGAACGAACTGGACATCAACGGACTCTTCCAATACGGTATCCACAGCACGACATTGTCCAATTGGCTACTCTGGATGCCGTGCTTGACCTTGGCGTGATTGCAACACTCCGTTTTGGTGTACGAGACGAATGCACATCTACGACATTGGAACTGGTACCAGTCGAAGTGGTTCGACATGTGGTCCAGGAGCTGGTCCCTGGATGTGTAATGCAACTTGCACGGTTTGCATGTCATTGTGGAGATATCCATGTAGGGGGCGGCTTTCTTCATGAATTCGCTGCTCACTCCCTACATATATCGAAATGCAACTTATATTCTAGACAAAAACTATAGATCGAGAATTTATATAGGTACAATAATTTATATATTAGTTGGGAATAAGGCTCAAGTTTGTTGTTATTTGTTATATAAGTTATTTGAGCTGATATTGCCAATATTTATGAGTTGCGTTTCTCGGACGATTTTAGACACGAAATAACATTACATGAAATCAACTTTAACTTAAGAATCTCCATCGCAAAAAAATCATATGTGATTTGTCTTTAAAAAGACAACCACATAGTGATCCCATAGTAAATCATGAGAGGAAACAACCATGAAAAAAACCTCATAATACTAACCTGGAAGTATTTGCGACACAATTAGTTTTAACATAATTAGAGCCGCTTAATTGATTTTTCTCTTGTTCACTGATGTTCACTTACCCTAACGCTTAATGGTCTTGATGTTTCATCTAAATAAAAATGTTCGCATCCACAGTTTATTGTTAGATTTAATTTTAGAAAAAGAATATGTGTGTACTTTGTACGCACGTAAGAAGTTATACTTCTATTATATGATTTCAATGAAATTAATATACTTTAAACAGTTTATTTATATTTTATTTAAATATTAAACTAATTTTAATGCTTACTACTTTCCAAAAATTTTTATTAAAACAATACCAAAAATTAAAATAAATAAAAGAATAAAACACACACAAACACATTGAAAAATACCACAAAGAAATGATTTCTCAACAATAATTGTTGACAAAAATTTTAACTATTTTCTGAAAAAAAAATTATATAATAAATATACTCACAATCATAAAATGTATAAAAAAAATAAAAATTTGCATTGGAGATCGAACCCGCGTATATTAGGGTGGTTAGGTTTGAAATCAAAGCACCTTAAAGTTTAGCCACTTAATATGCCCGTCATGTGGGAAGATAGACCAACTGTGCGCTTATTCTTGAATCGAGAGAAAGTTTTACTCCCTACTACGCTAGCTCGCTTTTCTATTCCTTCATAATTTCTCTCGATTTTAAAAAGCTGTATTCTTGAATCGAGGGAGTAGAAAGGAATGAGAGAAACTACGAACAGTGTTGTCGGATTGTTGTTGAAAATTTGAACCAATCACAAAAGTTAAATATTGGCAAATGACATACCGTCAACTGTCAACCTGATCATTTGTTTTTGTTTACATGATTTTTTGACTTCGAACTTCGACAAACAAAAAAGAAACAGTTTTTCTGAAGAGTGTAGAGTATTTTCCTAAATAATACAACTCTTGGCTAGTTGTTTTGATTGTGACTTTTAATTTATTTGCATATACATGCTGTGATAATAGTATTATTTACCAGCTTTGCACCTTTATTGTATTTCTTTGTTGAGGTTTCTTAAACTCGACATTAAACTGTGCTTAAACCCTCCTTTATTTTCTCTTTTTGTATGTACACAAGGTTGACAAAGATTTCTCGTGTTCTCACTAACGTTACATGTTTTGTTTGTTATTCAGTGTGTCTATTGGTTGTTGTTTTTTTAGATACCTATACAAACACTATAACCTACCTAACTTTGTAGAATAAATAAGTAACCAACAAATTAAATTCATATTTAGTTTAAAATCATTTTGTTATACAGCAGGATAAAATAATACAAATGATTTTAGTAGCACAAAAATATGATTATAACTTGGCCACATGATATAGGTACTTGCACTATGCTAAAACAAAAAAAATGAGAGATTATACACTTTTGTATGTATAAAAAAGAATATTGTGAGGGCAGGAATATCTGTACACCCACTTACATAATTATTTATTGATAATAAAATTATACATTGATTAAACCAAAAAATATAAATGTTAAACGAATGTAAATGGAGAGTATATTCTCTGTTATAACTGATTAGCATGTATGAGAAGTCTGATATCAATATTTGCTCGCTATCTTCTTGTTCTCCGGTTAACATTTATACTTTAGAACTCTTTCTAAAAAAATATTTTTTTGTATAAAATTGTGTAGGGGGCTAATTTTTCTACTTTAACAATATGCACATCATTTAACATCTGTGCTTTTAACTAAAGCTTTAATATTCATGAAATCTCGAAATATAATAGTAATATAGGGTTTCCAGTTTTCTTTGCCAAATTTATTATAGGTGTTAGTTGTGAAGGCACATACAGTGGTCCTCCTTTCAGAGCATTTTATTTTTCACATTCTATAAGAGCATGCATTGTATCGCTCTAGTTTTGGATGTATTCTACCACAAAGAAGTTACGAGTAATGCTTTCAATATGTGTATTTAAGACAATGTATGATTAAAGGGCACATATAACCTTATTTTTATTTTGCCCAGTGCAATTATCTGAGTAAAATATGACATTTCTGAGCCCAACACCGAAAGGTACAAATGGGCTTAACTGATTAAATAAAATAAAATATGATGTTTTACTGTAACATGATCCCTCAAATATTTCTAGTAAACAACCACCTATTTTGTTAACACCCCTACAAGCTACCTGTCATGCCATAAAAAGTAATATCCTTGTTTATTATGTATATCGTAAATTGTGTAATTGTAACAGGCAAGCCCTCTTTTATAAAAAAATCACTTCTGTCTCTGTTTGTAACAACCTGAACTGCTAGCAAGTCAAAACAACATACTAGAGTTTTGATGAAGAAGACAGTTTTAAAATCGTTTTCTTTTCTAATTGACTTTGGTTCTTTTCATTAATGTGAGGATTAAAGCTTTCCTGTTTTTTCAGATTCTCTTCATTGGATAGATCTTAAAAATATTCACAGAAAGAATATGCATATTTTTTCTGAAAAAATTTAAATATTGTACTCAGTATGGAAAATATTTCCATATACTTAAATGCTTTTTAATAGACTGACAATTATTTTCTGTGAACTGCTTTAGATACAACCGATACATTTCAGATAAGTTCAAGCCACCCTGTAAATATATTCTCTGTGTGCGAGCTAAGCAGTGATGAGATTCCATTATAGGAAAAGAATATATATTTTGCCTTCTTGCGAAAATATTAATTTCTTTCATAATCTGTCCTTGAACATTCAGTCTTTGAATTTTTTTAACATTCAACTCTGAAGAGTAAAATTTAGAAATCTAACTGTTTGCAACTGAGAAAATAAAATGCTTAGGAAAAAATCAGTTATAAAATGAAACAACTCGAACTGTTACACTTTGGAACTAAAATAATTACCATTTTATGACAAAATATATGTGTGACATCTTCACTGAACGTTATTATAGAGTTACATATTACCATTTGTAATTCGTAAATATTGGTTATTGAAGCACTTCCCAACATTTGCCTCGAAACCACTATAATTCAGACTTGTTACTCTTTGAAATATCTTTGTATAGATATCTAATAGATATTATTCTATAGATATGGAGATATCTACAGATCCATAAATCTGCATATGGAAGTTACATTATAACATCTACATGTGGATTGAAGGATAAGTTTCAGTGTAAAATGATAAGATCTGACATTGGGAAACCTCTCAATAAAAAAACCTCTAAATTGTAATAATTAAAAACCAGAGTTCTATACAATTGGATCAGCTAAGATATTTCAGACAGAAAAGATTTTATTATGTGACAGAGAGATGCATAGAAGACTTACTATCACAAAAACAGCTATGAATATGAAACACATGAAAATATGAAAAACAGCTACATATATTATGCATCCCAAACATGGATATTGAAGAAAGCAGATAGAAATAAAATAGACAGTTTTGAAACTTCTCTCAGTTATCTCCGCTTTTATAAGGTTATGTACATTATGTATTGTTATTTTCGCTCCCATTTTCAATTTCTCTTACATACTACCAGTAGAAATTATTACTCCCTTAGGGAGTGACATTTCTCTCAATGATTAAGAGAATATTTTTCAAGAATACAGCATTTTCGGTTTTAGGGAGCCACGCCTACTTTTACGTCACTTTCTCTTACCATTTCTACTCCCTGAAATTCAAGAATACGGGCCCTGGACGTTTTAAGCTTTTTGACAGTTCTGAATTTAATCGAATTAGTTTGATTTTTATGGAATTAAAATACAACAAAACATATAGTAAGAAAACAATATATTAGATGAAGATTGGTAGACATTTTGTTGGTAATCAAATTATGTAAATCAAAGCAGTACCTACTAGGTAGGTACATTTTACATTTTTCAAATAGGTACCTATGTAATTTTTTATTACAATACTGAGACATTTACAATTACATACCTGTTGCTTTTAAAAACTATTTAAAAAGTCACTACAATTATTATAAACTTGCTTTTTCTCTGTCCTCACAACAATAAAAACTAATATACACAACATTTGTTTACCCATAACCGACATATTGAACAATTATTGACAGGGCATTGTAATTACCCAATCAGAGCACGTAGAACGTTTCAGCTGCGCCCAGAACCAAGACTTTTGAAATGCGCTTAAAGAAGTATAACTTCAAAAATTGAATTCTCGTTGTAGTGAACTATCAAAATTTTTACTAGATAATATACAACCATTTGTATTAATTCAAATAATACTTTAGTAAGTTTTGACAGTTTTTTTTTTACAAATGTCTCATTAGATAAGACTTTAAAAATAATCAAAACAAAGTTAGCGAATGATGATACATTGACACTTACGATAAGACTAAAATTTAGTCTTAAGACTAAAATATATTATTATTTAATATATCAGCTATAATGGAGTCATTTACATTGTTATAATGATAATACCTATTTTCAACTAAATAATGAATTCTATAAAAAAATTTGGTATAGCAATGGACTCTGCTTTATCTCCATTAATAGCTAATATATACTTATGGAAGATTTCGAAATAAATATTATTTCTAAACAAAATTCAAAACCGACAGTATGGTGGAGATATGTAGATGATGTATTCTCAATATGGTCTTATGGATTAGAGTTGTTGGACACGTTCCTAAATAATATAAACGATAAAGAAGAAACAATAACATTTACCATCCCCTTCTGTGGCTCAGTGGTAAGAGCGCCTACCTTTGGATAGAAAGGTCCGAATGGTCGTGAGTTTGAATCTCACCAGGGTCAGAAATTGTTCGTTTATTATAAATTAATAGATGAAAATAGTTTCTGTCCTTGTGGGATTGGTACTTACCGGAGGGACCGCAGACGTTCGGATACAAGTAGCGTATCTTTGCAAAGACAATGACGTCGACTTTGCGAAGTAACAAGACACTTACTCAACACACACTACACATGACACTAAGCAATTAACTACAAAAATTCACCGTACCTACCATGCCAATGGCCATTAGTTGTCGAGGCATTGGCTAAATAAATAAAAACATTTACCATGGAACAGGCATATAACTATAACACTACTACCTTTCCTCGATGTTTTAATCTCAAGGAAGGATACTGGATATGAGACTCAGGTGTATAGAAAACCAACACACACCAACAGATATCTAAATTACAAATCAAATCACAGTATCCATGTTAAAAAGGGAATCAATACATCCTTATACGATAGAGCCAAAATTACTTGTTCTAACGAAAAATCATTCTTAGAAGAGAAACATATGTTTTATTAAAAAATGATTATTTTTTGTTGTTTATAAATAAGGAATTTTCAAGGGATCCTATAACATTCACAAGAAATAATACAAGGAACATAACAATACCATACAACAAAAGGGAATAAATTCAACATTTCCGCAACAGTCAAAACAACAAACACATTAAAATCGATTTTATCTAAAACCAAACCTAATGCCCACACTTCACTCTCGCCGAAGTGGATCGAGGTTCAACAAGTACGAGAGTGTAGACGGCCACCTTGTGTAACTTTGCCTCACTTCGTTCTACTTCCATTCTCTGTCGGTCTGGTCAAAGCGATCTTTGTCGTTATCGCACCGCTCTTTGTCGGTATCGCACTTCCTCACGAAGTAGAACGAGTGTGTACAAGGGTACTTCGGACTTCGGTCAACTTTGGCGAAGTAACTTCGCCGAGTGTGTGGAGCCCGTTTAACAATGAACAAGAAAAAACAAATAATTGTATTTATAAAATACCTTGTGAATGCGAACATTTTTATTTAGATGAAACATCAAGGTCAATGAGCGGTAGAATAAGTGAACATCAATCTTATATTAAAAATAGATAATTTGATAGATCTTAAATATGTAAACACGCATGGGAAAATGAACGTAGAGTTATGTGGAAAGATTCAAGCATATTTTTGGAAGAAACAGATAGTAAAAAAGAAAAATTAAATAAGCGGCTCTAATTATGATAAATGAAACCAATAATTGTGTCGCAAATTCCTCGGCAAAATGTAGCAGGATCGGGTTACCCATATTAAAAGAGGAAATCAATACAAATAAATGACCACTATTAGTAAGTCAGTAAATAACATATCGAGGAGACATCATTTATGTTTTAAAATAACATACATCTAAAATCAGGGTTTGGTGTTAATTTTGAGAGTAAAATAAATGCAAGACCAAATACTTAACCATGTCCGAATAGTATTATGAGGCTTTTTTCCTTGCTTTTTCTTATGATTTACTATGGGGTCAGTAACAGAAGAATTTTACTATTATCAATAAAATATTTTCTGACGGATATTCTTAAGTTAAAGTCGAATTCATGCACTATCTTCAAATAAAGTCGTCCCAGGAACGCAATTCATAAATATTGGCAATATAATTTTAAAGACATCTACTTTACAATGTATATGTCTGAATTGTCAATATGAATAACAACAAGCAACAAAAGCAAAATTTGTGTAATTTATTAATGTTTTGTATTTTCATAACGATTTCCGAAGTGGAAATCGAAACGTCAAATAAACTTAATTAAAAAGTAAAATTGGGCCTTATTCCCAACTAAAATAGTAAATTGCATTAAGATACCACAATAAAATAGTTGCAGACTAATATTTATACAGGGTGTTTGGTAAAGAATGGGCCATAGCTTAACCTTAGATTCCTGAGGGTAAAATAAGTCGATTTAAGCTAACTTACATTAGTACGAAAGTTGATCATAACCGAAATACAGGGTGTCAAAGTTAAACTTTTATTTTATTTATTTTTGAATATTTTCTGACAGTCATGGGACAACAACACGAAATTTGGTAAGTGGTGTTGGTATTGTACAATCTACTAAATTATGTTAAACAAACGTTTCTGGCTAGTACCAGAGGCGTACGACGGGGGAACGCGAATGGTTGATCCTACCCAATTTCTAAGCCACTGCACTGGCGGAATTGCTATTTTGGTGCAATTTTTTGATTCTTCAATACTTTCTATGTTAAAATCATACTCTTCGTTCGTAACGATTAAGCGATTAGTTTTCGAGATATTTGAAGCTCAAAACGAAGGAGCATAATACATTAACATTTGTTTAACATAATTTAGTAGGGTGTACAGTACCAGCACCACTTACCAAATTTCGTGTTGTTGTCCCATGCCTGTCAGGAAATATTAAAAAATAAATAAAATAAAAGCTTAACTTTGACACCCTGTATTTCGGTTATTATCAACTTTTGTACTAAGGTAAGTTAGTTTAAGTCGACCTATTTTCACCTCAGGAATCTGAGGATAAGCTATGGCCCATTCTTTACCAAACACCCTGTATAGGTACTATAAATATAGAGTGTTCTGTGTGACAGAGGACTTCACAGAGAAAGGTTTAGGTTAAGAAGACACGATGAACAGAAATGAGTGGCGAAAAGAGTAAGCAACAGCGACCTTTGAAGACTCATAAGCTGGGGAATAAGAAGAATAGGGTATTCGAAAATGAAAGAATATGAATATACATCAAAAACTTACCTCTTCATCCACCATAACGTTGGCGTTGTTCCGTTTAATCGATTTTCGGACTATTTCACCATCTATTGTTGCCCTTCTCTTCCTGTTTCCCACCAATAATTTGGGTTTTTTTGAATTCCTACCAGCTTTGGGGCTTCTGGATTCTTGTGGAATGCGTTTGGAACCTTTCGGTGCTTTCGGTGGGGTGACGCTAGGTTCCAAGACGGGCATATCATCGTCTAGACTCTCCGAATCCTTGGAGAAACTGCGTAGCACAGCTAGACTTCCCGAATCCTTGGATAAACTGCGTAGCGCAGTTAGACTTCTTATTCTGATCGCTCCTGAAGTAAAAGTGATAAAAAATATAAGTGCCAAAACGGGGCTAAACTTCTCTTCTCTAACTTGAAGAAATGTTTGGGTACATTCCATGTCAAATCACTCGGGCAAAAACTTTTGGATCTCTGATTTTTTCTAAAACTTGGTGTATAGCTTCTGCGGGACGTAAAAATATGATATTTAAGGTCAAAAAAATCTTCTTTTTTTCTCAAAATGTTATTTTATGCGATTTTACAGTGATTTGGTGTTTATTTAAGGTAATAGTACACTTTAGAAGACCAAAAATAAGCATTTTTTCAAGATTTTTTTCTCAGAACCTTTATAAATGAACATAAAACTTTTTACATATTAATATCTAACTCTTAGAGAATACAAAAAATATATCTATGCACGTATACTAATATTGTAGAGGGCGCCAAAGTCGAGGCCTCGAAAAAAAAGTAGTTCCGATGGCCGACAGTTAATCTCAGGATTGGGATCCTTGAAACAAAAAAATCGTACAGCATTTGAAAAAGGAAGGTTTCTTACGTGACAATTACCACCATTAGTGAAAAATTCCGCAAAAAAAAAAAGATTTTACGGAAATTTGAAAAAAATTTGTGAAAAAATCGCCCGTTTTTCTTCAGTTTTTCATGGTTAAAAAATATTTATTTTTGGTCAAATTGTGGTAAATTGTCACGTAAGAAACCTTCCTTTTTCAAATGTAGTACGATTTTTTTGTTTCAGATATACCAATCCTGAGATTAACTATCCGCCATCATTTTTCGAGGCCTCGACTTTTGCGCCCTCTACAATATTAGTGTACGTGCATAAATGAAAAAAAAATATATTTTTTGTACTCTCTAAGAGTTAGATATTAATACGTAAACCGTTTTATGTTCATTTCTAATAAAGGTTCTGAGAAAAAAAATCTTGAAAAAAATTATTATTTTTGGTCTTCTAAAGTGTACTAAGTACCTTTAGTATGGTATAACTAGATCCAAACCCAGACATCCAAAGTGAAAGTTATCCTCCAACACCAAATTGTTCTATATGGTCCACGTAATGTTCAGAAAAAAGTCACACCATATTGAGCGTCGGGTTTGGGGAGGAGAGGGGGGGAGAAATCGGTAAATTCGTAGTTTTTTAAGTTTTTCGTCAATATTTCTAAAACCATGCGGTTTAGCATGAACAACCTTCTATACAAAAATGTTCTACATTAAATTTGAAACAAAAAGGCCCTATGCATAATCCTTTTAAAATGAACGGTTCCAAAGTTACGGAGGTAGTATACTATAATTGGTCCAAAAAAGACCTAACCCAGACATTAAAAGTAAAAGTTTTCTTCCAACACCAAATTGTTCTATGGTCCAGATATTGTTCAGTAAAAAGTTACACCATATTGAGCGTCCGGATTGGAGGGGGCAGATGGGGGAGAAATCGGTAAATTAGTAGTTTTTTTATGTTTTTCGTCAATATTTCTAAAAATATGCTTTAGCGTAAACAATGTTCTATACAAAAATGTTCTACATCAAGTTTAAAAGAAAAGAGGTCCTATACATAATTGTTATAAAATCAACGATTCCAGAGTTACGGAGGGTGAAAAGTGGAGGTTTTCGATACTTTTTATATTTTTTGGGCAATTTATAATATTTTTAGTAATTGAAAGAAATTTTCTTTAACAGGATTTGCTATTTCAGTGGCCGATGGTATGTTACTGATAAGCCCTTGAAGAAACGTCAACCTCACCACCCAAAATCATCATCAATTGCCCAAAAGATATAAAAAGTATCGAAAACCTCCACATTTCACCCTCCTTAACTCTGGAACCGTTGATTTTATAACAATTATGGATAGGATCATTTTTGTTTTAAATTTTATGTAGAACGTTTTTGTATAGAACGTTGTTTACGCTTAATCTCTTCAGCCCCAAGAAAAAAGTTTTTATTATTTTAACAATATTTTCTATTTTCTCTCCTCATTTGTGAAAATAAACGAAAATCTATAAAAACTATAATAAAATTATTTACAAACATAATATGACATGTCCAGCATAATTAGTGTGACCAACTAGCCCGAAAAATCCGGGACATGGCCCGAATTACGAAGTTGTGTCCCGGCGTCCCGGACAAGGCTTCCGGGCCATCCGAATTTTCAACTCTTTGGTAAAAATCTATATTTTTGTTTTTATTCTAAGAATTTACATCAAATTAAATTGTTGAGACGAAAAAAAAATTTTTATCGTGGTACAAATTTTAATAGTTCTATGAAAGAAAACGAAAACTGTGGAATTTTTTTTATTTGTGTGTTTTAATTATCGTCTTCCGAAAAGACCCTTCAAAAACAATAATAATTCATGTCACAATGAATCATGCCTAGGCACGCATGCCGCATCGAACGATGTAATGTAATGATTGCTGATGCATCTTTTTTTTCGGTTTTGTCAACCACTTTAAGTAGATAAACCTCTTGAGTTCGTTCGCGAAATATGATTAATTTCCAAACCGTTGCATGCTTTGAGCCAAATTCAAATCTGCTGCGTTGCAATATGATTTTTTTATCTAAACATTTATTTTATTGTCAGTACAGTAATCAGAATCAGTTTGAATCCGAAAATCGATTAGTGACCATCTCGGAATTATTGTTTTTGACCTGACTTTTTCATTCCAATATATTATTATTGTTAATATGAATATGGAACCAACACAAGAAAGTAAAAACAGAAAACAATATTGCACTTTCAATAAAATATTGTAAGAAGAATTTCTATTTTTGAAAAAAAAGTAACTCTAACAGTGACATGAAGTTGTGGATCGGAATTTTCGATCGCCCACAGTGGTAGAGCGGATATACTAAGTCATCAAAAGTGAAAAACACCGAAGAGGTATCTGCTCCGCGTCCAGCAGCAAAAAATTGACTCAATTTTTCGAGCCAACAGCTTCATCGAGCATTGATTTAGAGACAGCAGCTCGGGAAGGTGTTTGGGCGTATCATTTGATTAAGCCCATCAAAAATATCATTGTCAACATAAAAATGTTAAATAACCAATAAAATTATGATATTAGAGTCCTATATTTAAAAAAATAACAAATGGCCCGATTTCCATTCAAAAGTCCCGGATTTTAGGTATTTTTTTCAGCATTGTCCCGGATTCGACTGAATTGGAGTTGGTCACACTAAGCATAATGGACATCAGGACTTAGCTTTCATATAATTTAAGTAAGAAACTGAAAAAACATTCTGGTTCAGGAGAAATACACATATACATTTTGCATTCTGTACCAAAGAATCTCGTCTTCTTAGTTCATCCAAGAGGTTTAGGCAACGCGATAAGAATTTCTATTGCTGACATAGCATATTGGCAAATGGTCATGGCATCTACAGGCGGTAACTGGAAAACTGTAGATCTTTTTACAGGAATTATGGGCACCACATCTTCAGATGTCTCCGGTTTTCCTGAAATAGACGCACTAGCTTGTCTCCCACTTGCAGGCTCACCACCTAGAGCTAGTGACCTTCCAACATACAGCTTAAATTCCTGTTAATCCATTTCCTTTGATCATTATCGCTATCGTCACTGACGAAAAAATCGTTATCTGTCAAAATAGCCTCCAATGCACTTTCCATCAATATCCTTTTACTATCTGTAACTAAACTTAAAAAATGTGAGTATGGTAACATATTTGGCTAACTAAGTCTCAATGTCCAAAATGCTGGACAAAAAGTTTAGAGGACCGCTAACGTGTCCAGTTGTAATTATTTTCAAATATATATAAATATGTCACAAGCACTTGAACTTCTCAAAAAAAATATTTTATTTTCAAAATTCAAAAATACAATTTCAAAATATACTAATTACAACTATAACTATTAAGAATAAAAAATGAATGACCTCTGCCGGTGTCTTCCTCCCTTCTTTATAGGCTCGGCTATTAGGAATTGCTGACTCTGGATAGTCAGGGGGCTTCTATCACATTTCTATATCTACCACAAATACGTCCAATCATCAAGTAACATACAGTAAAAACAATCAATACTTTAAAGTACACAAAAACACTACAACTTACTGTATTTTTGTGGAGCCGCCATCATAACTTAAAAAGTTTCACCACATGTAACAACAAACTACAGAGGTAGGCGCTGTTGTCGAATTTTTCAAATGAGTAAATTTGTCTGATAAATAGGAAGTCTAATATGCTGCAATATAGGACGCAGCCATGCCCAACCCGAATAGTAACCGTGTAATAAATTAGTAAACATTGTCCAGCCGGCTGGACCTATGGACTGAGGAGGATATACATAGTTTTAGAAATATTGACGAAAAACGTAAAGACACTACTAATTTACCGATTTCTCCCCCATCTCCCCCCCAAACCGGACGCTCAAAATTGTGTAACTTTTTACTGAACAATATGTGGACCATATAGAACAATTTGGTGTTAATGGAAAACTTTTACTTTGGATGTCTGGGTTAGGCCTTTTTTTGGACCAATTATACTATACTACCTCCGTAACTTTGGAACCGTTCATTTTAGAAGGATTATGTATCGGACCTTTTTTATTTCAAATTTAATGTAGATCATTTTTGTATAGAAGGTTATTCATGCTAAACCCCATAGTTTTAGAAATATTGACGAAAAACCTAAAAAACTACGAATTTACCGAATTCTCCTCTCTCTCCCCCCAAACCCGACGCTCAAAAAGGTGTGACTTTTTTTTTAACATTATATGGACCATATAGAACAATCTGGTGTTGGAGGATAACTTTCACTTTGGATGTCTGGGTTATGTCATTTTTTTAATCAATTCTATCATACTACTTACAAATTTGCATTTTCTATCGTAAAGTATCAATGGAAAAAATAATATTTTAATAGAAGGGACTCAAAAATGTCATTATCTGGCATTATAACAAGTTATTTTGATTCAAAAAAAGTTTTTGATCACATTTTATAGTGTAGAAAACGTTAAAATACCGTTCTTTACATTTTCCTCCATTCCCAAAATACATCATAATCGATTTGGCTGAAAATTTACCCACAGATAGCCAAAACATAGTACTTTAAGTGGTTAGAAGGATTTGAATTATATTACAATACCAAAAGAGTTACATGCAACAATATCAGACTCAAAAGTATATTAGTCCAGTCGGGGTAGCATTTGACCTTGCATGCCGAGGTGCCCAAAATTTTATTTTTCTAATCTTTAGGGGGGTCAATAGTAGTCTAAATTTAAAATTGCGAACGAATTCCTCCGTTACGTTAGCCGCCATCTTGATTTTAAAGGAGAACCGTTTTTGCTCAATATCTCCGCCACTTTTAACTGTTCAACAAAAATGATAGTAACTGAAATTGTTCCAAATAAATCGTATTTATAATTATTACAATTTCTTTTTAACCATTTTTGTCGTGAGTTAATTGTATTTACAGTAGACGCCTATATTTTTGACTATGATATTGGATGTAACTTTTTTGGTATTGTAATATAATTCAAATCCTTCTACCCACTTAAAGTCCTATGTTTTGGCTATCTGTGGGCAAATTTTCAGCCAAATCGATTATGATGTATTTGGAGGAAAATGTAAAAAACAGTATTTTAACGTTTTCTACACTATAAAATTTGATCAAAAACTTGTTTTGGATCAAAATAACTTGTTATAAAGCCACATAATGACATTTTTGAGTCCCTTCTGTTTTATGTTTTCCATTGATACTTTACGATAGAAAATGCAAATTTGTTTAAATAAATACCAAATCACTATAAAATCGCTTTAAATAACATTTTGAGAAAAAAAAAAAAGAATACAATTCGATCTTAAATGTTTTATTTCTACATCCCGCAGATGCTATATACCAATTTTCAGACAAATCGGAGATCCAAAAGTTTTTTTGATCCAAAATTGAGTGACCCTTTGCCATTCCGTTACAGATTTACACTTGTTGGTGAGAGAAAAAATTAAAAGCGATGGACTGGTACGTTGCAGTTTTTAAAAATACCAAATTTGCCAAAAAAACGACAAAGATGATGATTAAATAGTGATGATAACATTTGAAGGATGAACACTAATTTATTTATGTAATCAAAGAACTTACCGATTGGCGAGGAATTCTTTTTATTCTTCTGTGGTGTTGATGGTGGAGATTTAAAACCGAAAGTTGCACCGTCTTCGTCACTTTTAATCTTCTCGATATCTTCCTCTTTTATTTGTTTATCTGAGAGATAATCCACAATAATAATTCCTCCTGGCGTTGGATCAAACTGTGGTTCTTCTTTTATCTCTTCTATTCGATTATTCTTGTCAATATCTAAAAATTTTAGTCATTTACACGAAAGTTGTTAAAATAAACTAAAATCCAAGGTTAAACAAAAAAGAATTTAACAAAACTACCAAGAAAATAGAAAAAAGTGTTATTGCAAAATATATTAGCGATATGTGTAAGTCTGGGTACAAAGAGAACCAAAAAATAGCAATTTCAAATTACAAATAAATCAATAGAAAACAACTAAGTGTTTACAAAAGCAGACAAAGGTTACACTAATGTTACTATAGGTAAAATAGACTATAATAAAAAAACAATAGAATTAAAAAAACAAAATATTAAAACAATAAACAAAGATCCGATTGAAATGTACAAAAACAAAAATTAAACTGGCCAAGAAAATTCAAAATGACAAAAAATCGTTTTCCTAGTATTCCTCCTACAGAAACTTTTGTTCTAGTAAAAAATCTTCTAGACCAGGGCTTCCCAGAGTTTTTCGTACTGCTATGCTTTCGTATTGCGACGCCCCTCAACCCAACCCCCAATTAATAATACTTACCAATTTTAGTACTAGCCTAGTAACAGGTTATAGTTATAACAAAAACACTATTTGAACATTTATAATTTTTATTAGAAATTAAGAACGAAGTCAAAACATAGGCACAAAAATAAGAGGAGATATTAATTTATTTATGTAACTGGCTGGTTAAGGTGAGGGGTGTGCTTGCTTTTTTGAGCACAGCTTATGAAACCGGGGCTCCACTTTGGAAATTGCCACTCTCATTTTTTTTTAAGTTTATGATTGACCTTTAATTGTTACTGCAACTGCAGATAAGCCCTTTCGCACGAGTACGGTGGCGCAAATGGTAATAAAACCTTTAACGCAGCAGTGCTGATGGCATAATATTCATGAGAAACTGAGCTCCAAAATTCGAACAGTTTGTCCTTGTTGTGTTGAAGCTTTACGATGGAATCACAGGACAATTATGTCAGTTGTTCTTCTCCCTCTTTTGAAAGTGTCGATGGTGTGGATAACTGGAAAGGGTTTCTGTCTGACCTAGATCATATTGTTCCAGATCTTCGGAAAAATATTTCTCAAAATGTTCGCTTAATGATAACATGTGTTGTGTAAACATATTTTTTAAAGAAGGATCGAGGATTTCTATCGATTTTTCTTAATACCTTGTAAAGCAGGAAAACAGTCAATATCTTATTTTCTAATTTTCTCTTCCATAAGAGCAACTTCTAAAACCCAGTAATTTTATCTGACAATTACAGGATATGAGTATTGTTTTCCTTCAAAGACTTATTAAGATCATTGAATTTGTTAAATATGTCACAGAGGTATGCTAATTTTATTATAAACTCTGAATTAATAAAATTTTGCGCATCATTATGTGATTCTGTATGTAGATACGTGTAATAGCTATTTGTATAACAAGGGAGGAAAGTGCTACTTTTCCTCCCGAGAATGAAGTAACCATTCAAGGGAGGAAAAGGCATTTTACTCCCATGTTATACATATGGTTTTTCCACCTTCCTCAAATAACAAGTCATTTTTTATTTTTACTTAATTTATTTATGTAACTAACCAACAAAATTTATTAGAACTAAAACTAACAAGTAGGTACATTATAAGTGTCAACTGTCAAATATAAGTCAAATTATTAATGTAAACATTGTTAAATCAGAATAACAATTTACTGTTTTTTACCATTCTGCAAAATAGATATTGTACAGGGCGTCAATAAGTTATATTTCATGAATGAAATACCATGACGTCACTTTAACTTTTCCTCCCTAGGGAGGAAAAATATTTTCCTCCCTAGGGAGGAAAAGACAACTTTGCTCCCTACAATCAGGTCCGGAAAAGTATACTTTCGGTAGAGGTAGGTGGAAAAATTCATTTCTTAATTCATATACACGTGTGAGTACGCTGCCTTTGGACAGCCAACGAGAGTTACAATATTAAATTAAAAAGGTGTGCTCGAATTTACGGGTCATGCCTTAATGTAGTTCACCACTTTAATAATGCTATTCATCACAACAATTAATTCAGGTGTAATGTTATTTGCTGCTAAGATCTCTCTATGTATGGACTCATTTTACACTTGGAGCATTTGTTTTGATGAGAGCTCGTAGTCCTCCATACTGTCCAGACATAAATATATTTTCTGTATTAAAAGTCCGCGCGACGCCCCTGGGACAACGCCGCAACGCCCCAGGGCGTCGCGACGCACAGTTTGGGAAGCCCTGTTTTAGAGCATATTCCAAATCCAATCATTTCATGTGAAATTTTACATATTCTCTAAATTTGCATAAATCAGGACTACTTTGAATTTGCAAATCAAACAAATAACGGTGCGGGACTTATCATGGGCAATCCTCTAAGCTCATTACTATCAGATATTTTTATGGATCATCTATAAACAAATATTTCAAAACACCCCGTATTTAAATAGTTCTTATATGGGTGGAGAACAGGCAACTTGACCAATTCCTATAGTACATTAATTCACTTCATAGTCATATCGAATTTACTAGAAACAGAACTGAATCAATCCATAAAATTTCTAGATTAAAAATTATCAGACTGGAAAACAAACATAAGTTCTCCGTATTTCATAAACCTACCCATACTAACACAACTATACACAATTCATCATCTCTTAAACAACATTAAATAGCAGACTACCTGCCTATTCTGCGTTCCGCAGTCACTTTGCAGTGTGGGCAGCATATCCCAATATAAAACTTATGGAACCTTGCAGCTCAGTGTTGCCGGTTTTAAGCAGACGAACTTAAAGTCTGTCTAAATAGAATATTCCAGAAGTCCAAAACATCTTGATTTGAAAATCTGTGGGTTTTATTATTTTTAAATAATTCATAGATAGGTACTATGAAAGATATTTATACGATATTAAAGATATATCATTTAAATATTAATTATAATTAGCCTGTGATTAATATTATATTTAATAGTTATTTATGATATAAGTGTTAAAAGTACAATTTTAAGGCACGCATGTGAAAGTTTGCAGAATGAGCGAAACGAATTCTGCAATTCACACGAGTGCCTTAAAAATGTACTTTTTAACACGTGTACTTTGTACGCACGTAAGAAGTTATACTTTTATTATATGATTTCAACGAAATAAATATACTTTCAACAGGTTATTTGTATTTAAAGATTAAACTAATTTTTACTTACTACTTTCCAAAAAATTTTATTAAAACAATACTAAAAATAAAAAAAAAGTTAGATAACACACGGATTCGAACCAGGAACCTCTCGATCTTCGGTCGAACGCGCTACCACCGAGCTAAACTTCCTTTGCTTTGACAGCTTACAAGATTTCTCATACATACTGACAAATTTAATAGACCAAGTGAGGTATAAAAATACTTTAAAATTTATTTAATATAAATATTCATATCTCTTGGCAACACTGTTCTTCATAAGAGTCTGTACCACAAACCATACATACTCATAGACGTTTCACGTAAATTGTCAAGGTCAAGACAGCAAATTAGTTACCATTCCAATCCAGAGATGTCGCTGTCAGTCAATTCTCTTGTCATATTTAACAACTGACAGTTGACAATTAAATTAATTTGTTATTTACTTTTTATTTTACAGTTTGTGGCTTAATTATTTTATTATAGTGGTGTTACGTTTTTAATTAGATTTAATCACAATTTTAATCAATTGTATTAACCTCCTCTCCGTTTTTATGAGTAGTTTTTATGAGTAGTAGAATTTTTAGTTTACATTGATCATCCCGTGTTGTGTTTCTCCACATTAAAAAAAACAATATAATAGATCCTGAAACAGTTTATTCCAATAGACAAGTGTGTCATCAACATTTCGGGCCTATATATTTTTGGAAGTTTGTAAAAGATTATAAGGTAATATTTATCTAAACAATCATCCTACAAGATTCTTTCAAAAATTTTCATTCAACTCAATATTACACATCAGTGCTTTCAGGTGACACATGGCAGTAGTGTTTAGCATTTTGAAAACAAATTGGAATATTTGAAGTTTTCAGTGAAATTCTTTCTGTTGTTTTAATTTCCTGCGAAATTTCATCAAAAATCCAGCAAAATTTATATAATTTGAAATTCCCACGTAACTAAAATTTGTCAATTTAGTTCCCATTCCAATCAAGAGATGGCGGTAATACGATCCGAAAGATTAACATGGTGAAATGTCTATGAGTATGTATGGTTTGTGGTCTGTACTGAAAGGTGACCGTGGAACGCAGTATACCATAGTACGTTACATAAATTAACAGAATGTCAAAAAATAACTCGAGGTAGAATAGTACTTTTCAACGCTTCTCATTTGTTTCGAGCTTCTGTCATATGTCGTATAATCCGTGTATAATATTAATATACGACATATGACAGAAGCTCGAAACAAATGAGAAGCGTTGAAAAGTACTATTGAATATCATTAAGCAAATAGCAGCGAACAATGGGTAAAACGAACAAACAATAATACTCTGGGCTAATTAGCAAAATACAAGGAAAAGTTATTTACCCGCAATTTTATTGCTGGAATCGAATCTTATGATTGTATATATTAATAATATAAGTATGCAAAGTCCGCAGATAGTGTACTACTTTTTTATAAACAAAATGGCGCCCGAAAATCGTGTTTTTTTTTTCAATTTTTGCTCTATAACTCCAAAGATTTTAACTTTATAAATAATTAGTAGTTGGGTGGTTTTGATTCTAAATGAGACATATGTGTACCAAATATCAAAAAAATATAGGTGGTTCTAAAGTTAGAGATCCAGAAAGAAATGGGCAAAATCAATAAAACACCCTGTAACTCAGTTATAAAAACCGTTAGAGCCAATGAATGTGGTATATCTAGAACGGCCTCAGTGACCTCTATTCACCATTCAAGTATTTCTGTTTCCCTATGAAACACCCTGTATAAAATCCAGGGGAATAATATTGTTCTAAATGTAGTTTAGACATAAATTTTGTTTCACGTTAAGAACGGAACGTTGAGCTTATGGAGATCAGTGTTGCCAAACCACCCGAGCACGGGTGGCTACTCGACTGCCGATATACGATTCATTCTAATCAGTACGGTGTGGCATCGGCGCGCTTCCGTTCTTAATGTGAGCCGTATAGCTATAAAAAAAATGAAAGGCACTCGTGAGAGTACAGAAGTGAAAACTTCTTATAGTATATAAATTACGAGCTCAATGCTTTTACCCCATCCTAAAAGAAGTGCTATACCTATATCGTATACGCTATGCTATTTATGTATACATACACATAATTTATATATGTACAAAATTTATTTCGGCGAAGTGATGACGGTCGCAAATTCAATAGTTTTTCCCCATCCAAGAAGTGCACAACGTCCGTAAAGAAATTTTCAATTCAAAAATGTATTTAGTCGAAGCGATAACGGTCGCTAATTTACAACTTTTCCCCATCCAAAAAGTACACAACGTCCCTCAAGAAGTTTTCACTTCAAATATTTATTTCGTCCAAGCGATGATGGTCACTAATTTAATACTTTTTTACATCGAAAAAGTGCACAACGTCCCTAAATAAGTTTCACTTCAAATATTTATTTCTTCGAAGCGATTACGACCCTAATTCAATACTTTTCCTTCATACAAAAAGTGCACAACGTCCCTATAAAAGTTTTCACTTAAAAAATTTATTTCGTCGAAGCGATGACGGTCGCTAATTTAATAATTCTTCCTTATCCAATAAGTGCACAACGTCCCTCAAGAAGTTTTCACTTCAAAAATTTATTTCGTCGAAGCGATGAAGGTTTGCTAATAATATTTCCCCATCCCAAAAGTGCATAACGTCCCTCTAGAAGTTTCCACTTCAAAAATTGATTTCATCGAAGCGATGACGGTCGCTAATTTAATACTTTTTTACATCGAAGAAGTGCACAAAGTCCCAAAATAAGTTTCACTTCAAATATTTATTTCGTCGAAGCGATGACGGTCCCTAATTCAATACTTTTCCCCCATCCAAAAAGTGCACAACGTTCCTAAAGAAGTTTTCAATTCAAAAATGTATTTCGTCGAAGCGATGACGGTCGCTAATTTAATAATTTTTCCCCATCCAAGAAGTGCACAACGTTCCTAAAGAAGTTTTCACTTCAAAAATTTATTTCGTCGAAGCGATAAAGGTCGCTAATTTATATTTTTCCCCACCAAAAAGTGCACAACGTCCATCAAGACGTTTCCACTTCAAAAATTGATTTCATCGAAGTGATGACGGTCGCTAATTTAATGTTTTTTTCCATCGAAAAAGTGCACAACGTCCCTAAAGAAGTTTCACTTCAAATATTTATTTCGTCGAAGCGATGACGGTCCATAATTCAATAATTTTCCCCCATCCAAAAAGTGCACAACGTCCCTCAAGAAGTTTTCACTTCACGAATTTATTTCATCGAAGCGATGACGATTCGCGATGACGGTCGATAATTTAATACTTTTTTTCCATCCAAAAAGAGCACAACGTCCCTAAAGAAGTTTTTACTTCAAATGTTTATTTCGTCGAAGCGATGACGGTCGCTTATTTATTACTTTCTCCCCATCCAAATTTAATAATTTTTCCCCATCCAAAAAGTGCACAACGTCCCTAAAGAAGTTTTCACTTCAAAAATTTATTTCGGCGAAGCGATAACGGCCGCTAATTCAATACTTCTTCCCCATCTAAAAAGTTCACAACGTCCCCAAAAGAAGTTTTTACTTTAAAAATTTATTTTGCCGAAGCGATGACGGTCGCGATGCCGTTCGCTAATTCAATACTTTTTCCCTATCTAAAAAGTGCACAACGTCCTTAAAGAAATTTTCACTTCAAAAATTTATTTCGTCGAAACGATGACGGTCGTTAATTTAATAATTTTTCCCCATCCAAAAAGTGCACAACGACCCTCAAGAAGTTTCCACTTCAAAAATGTATTTCTTCGAAGCGATGACGGTTGCAATGACGGCAATTTAATACTTTTTCCCATCCAAAAAGTGCACAACGTCCCTAAAGAAGTTTTCACTTCAATACATATACGTACAAAATTTAGTTCGCCGAAGAGATGATGGTCGCGATGAAGGTCGCGAAATAAATCCTTTTTCCCTATTGAAAAATAGGTTTTACATTTATTTTAAATTTAAATAATTCTATACAATTTATGTATAGATACACATAATATAGATACATACAAAATTTATTTTGTCGAAGAGATGACGGTCGCGAAATAAATCTTTTTTTCCTCATCCTAAAATAGGTTTTACATTTATTTTAAATTTAAATACTTCTATACAATTTATATAATACATACAAATAATATATAGCATAAGCGATGACGGTCGCAATGACGGTCGCGAATTAAATGCTTTTTCCCCTATCCAAAAATCGCACAACGTCCCTAAAGAAGTTTTCACTTCAAAAATATTACCTGAGTTTGGTAGCTCTATACTAGAAGAGCTACTTCCCTCTGAACTGGTCATTGATAGATTCTGGGAACTCAATACGCCGCTTAGATTTTGGATTGTGTCAGCGGCGATACTCTTCTTCGTTACTTTATCATTAATCTGCCGAAACAGTAAGCTAAAACCCGACTCTGATCCTTCTTTTTCTCCAACTAATTCCTTTTCCGTACCTACAAATACAAAAAGGTTTGGCTGTAACAATTACAGAAACAAATATTAAACAAATCCATTTACTCATGGTTTTTGCTCCGAATTTTAAAGAACCGCTTGGATTGACAGGAAATTTGGCATACACATAGATAACATGTCAAAGAAAAAAGTGATATTGTGCTGATGTGTGCTTTCGTCCTGGGGTGAGTACCAACCCTTCTCAGGGGGTGAAAAAACACATTCAAAATAAGTCCGGAAGTGGATAAACTGACTAATTCTAAGCAACTTTTGTTTTATAGTTTTTCCACTAGGTTACCCTCCCACTCACAAATAACTTTTCGAGTTATTTATGAGTGAATATCGACGGCTAAGAGGACAAATATTGTATGTCCAAAATTGATGTTTTCGGTAAAATCAATTTAAAAGTTTGCGTTCTCCGTGACAAACCGTACATACTGTTTAGGCAATACGTAAAGTATCCTTAACAATAGTAACCTATACTTATTGTACGGTTATAGAGTATATTCCCATAGGTAAGCTGGTTAAGAGTAGATAACGATTTTTCATATGTAATTTAAAGTATTATCTGCATAAATGGCACAAAGAATATTTGCTACGAGAGGTATATGGTTCAAAATGCATACAGTATCACGACTAATAAGTTATGTTCACATACATGTAGAGTACTTACAGTTTTATTCCTTGATGACGTGTCACATCAGAGCTCTGATTGAATTCCATAATCCATTTGGTTCATTTGTAAGGCACTCACTAATACGCTAAATAAATCATCGTCGATAATACTGAGCAGATTGAATTATCTGAGCGGTATAAAACGATAGCAAAAAAAGCCGGTAAAATGCGGCCTTTTTACGAATAGCGGGAGCGTCGATAGATTAGAGATGATTCTCGTTAGGAAGCTTTTGACGATCTGCCCCGGCGAGGGGTTCAAATGCGAGTCTCAACAATAACCTGGAGTTTCCAGAAAGGTTACATAAATACTACTTGAATTTTAAGTAATCAGTAGTACAGGGGCGTAACTAATTATTTTAGTGAGCCGTGTATAATATATTTATTGTACATATTGCCGGGGGCGACAGGCGAGAGAGATGGCCTATATCACCTCGAAGAGAGGGGATTGGCAAAGATGTGCACAACGATAAGAAATGTTTGAAGAAATTAGAGTTTATATACACAAGGGGTAACAACGATAAAATGGAGGAAAACGATAAGTTTTCCCCCTAGGGATAGATTTTAATCTTCCAGGGGAATCACAGCGATTTTCGTAATACCACGAAGAAAATCACCGTGAGTAGTGTGAATCTTGACAGTACGAACTAGACCATCCTTACCAGGCAATACATCTATTACCCTGGCAGTTGGCCATAAGAGTGGAGGAGTACCATCCTCCTTCAACAGAACCAAATCCCCGATCTTGACAGGGTCAGTAGGGTCGGTCCATTTATTTCTTTGCTGCAGGAGGCAAAGATAGTCTTTTTTCCACAATTTCCAAAATTGCTGTTGAATTTTACTAATACGCTGAAAAAGATTCAACCTATTTTCAGGTATCTCTGAAACACTTGGTTCAGGGGGCGCGGTTAAACTTCTTTGAACTAAGAAGTGAGCTGGAGATAGGAAAGCGAAGTCATTGGCGTCAGACGACATCCTAGTGATGGGTCTCGAATTTAGAATAGCCTCGATTTGGCATAATACTGTGTTAAACACTTCAAAGGTGAAGTGGGAATTTCCTATAATTCGATAGAGGTGATACTTCACACTCTTTATTCCTACCTCATGGAGGCCGAATTGATGGGGGTTGCGGGGAACACCCATCTTGAAAGTTATGGAGTTTTGAGTACAGAATTCCTTAATCTGTTCCGAATTATTTTGATTTAAGAAAAAATCATAGAATTCGCGCATTTCATTTTTTGCCCCATGGAAATTTGTGGCATTGTCGCTCCAAATAATACTGGGCGTGGATCTTCTGGCAATAAACCTTTTCAGAGTAAGAATATAGGCTTCTGCGCTTAATCCTGTGACGAGTTCGATATGAACACATTTAGTGCTCATGCAAATGAAATAGGCTACGTATGCTTTGTAAAGCGGTGCCTTCCTCAAATGTGAGGACTTAATTAAGAAGAACCCCCCATAGTCCACTGAGACGACTTGGAAGGGTCTAGTGGGGAGTACACGATCGGGATGCATATCTGCCATCTGTTGAACAGAATTGGGTGTCATGAATCGGAAACAGTTTACACACTTACGAATTAAGCGTTTAATCTGTCTTAATCCGTCAATTGGCCAGTACTTCATTTTGACATACGAAAGTACTGTTTGCGCGCCTGAATGTAATAACTTATGATGAGCTTGAGTCAAGATTAGTTCTACAACTCGACATTTAGAAGGAAGTAGAATGGGGTGTTTTTGATTATACGATATGGGGGCGTGTCGGAGACGTCCTCCCACACGAATCAGCCCATCATTATGTTGTAGGAAGGGGTTGAGTTTACGAATGGCTTTATTGGTCACGAGTTTAGCATTTTTCAATTCAAGAATCTCTTTTTTAAAGTAGATACTTTGGATATACCTGATGATCGCGTGATCAGCGATCTCCATTTCGGGTGGCGTCAATATATCCGTATCTCGTGGAGAGTTATTTATTTTCTTTTTAATATTACTGATGAATCTAAAAAGATAAGCGACAATTCTTTGAATTTTACGAAAAGAAGAAGATTTAGCGAATAGATTTTCAAAGGTGTCGTTGAGTTCGTGATTTGTTGCTATGTTTGAGACAACTAACTTCCTTAATTCAGGAAGATCATCCTGAAAATGAGGAATTTGATGAAGAGAAAAATCGATGGGATTGTCTCTAATAAAGCTAGGTCCGCATAACCAGTCTTCGGTGGTCTGGGGATTATCAAAGACATTTATCCCTCTGGAAGCGGGGTCAGCGATGTTTTCGTGACTTCTGACGAAATGGAAATCACAAGGAAAAGTTTCCAACAAGGAATTGACCTTTTGAATTCTGTTTTGTACAAAAATGTTCCAAATGTGTTTTTTAGAAAGTATCCAAGACAAGGCAATTGTAGAGTCAGCAAAGAGATGAGATGAAGATATACTCAAATTTTTCTTGAAGATGTGAAAAAGTCTATGAGCCAGAGTGACTCCCAACACTATTCCACAAAGTTCCAATTTGGGGATGGTGAGTTTATTTTTTAGCGGAGAAATTTTGTTTTTAGAAGCGATAAGCCGCGACGATACAGAAAAGTCTGAGTATGTCGCTTTGAGATACACACAAGTGCTGTATATTTTTTCCGATGCGTCGGTGAAAATAATTAATTGAACATCAACAACTTTCTTTTGTAAAAGTAAGCATCGAGGTACCTTGACCTCTTCTATAGTTTTGAATGTCGATAAGAGGTTTTGCCAATTTTTCATAATGATGGGTGAGTCAATGGGTTGATCCCAGTCCAATTTCTGGGACCATATTTCCTGTATCAAGAGCTTAGCGTTCACAAGGACAGGGGATAACCATCCTAGCGGGTCATACAAAGTAGCAATGTAGGAGAGAATAGTACGTTTAGTAACAACATTAGCCAATTTGAAGATAGGAGTTTTAAACGAAAAGTGGTCGCGTTCTGAATCCCAGAATATGCCTAAGACTTTATCAGATCCCGTGAAGTTAAGACTGACTTCAGAGACGGGATTTAAATTGTGTTGAGACAGAAATTCTGAAGAACTGCAGTTCCACTTGTGGAGGAGGAAACCATGGGTTTCTAGCAAAGAAGTTAATTGTTCGAAAAGACAACTTAATTCATGAAGACTGTCAGCACCGCTGATCAGGTCATCCATATAGATAGATTCTTGCAGAACACTAGTAGCAAGTTCGTGGGTATGTTTGTTGTTGTCAGCGATGTGCTTGATAACTCTTTGAGCGATAAATGGGCTACTTGGGAGCCCGAAGGGTAATCTTTGAAATTGATAGCACCGTAAAGGCTGCTGAATATTGTCCCTAAAGAGAAAATTTAACAGAAATGTTTCAGTGGGACAAATGGCGATTTGTAGGAACATAGCCTTGATGTCGCCTACTAGTGCGAATTTAAACTGACGAAACTTAGCGAGAATGTCAAAAAGTTCATGTTGGACGACATAACCTTTGTCTATGACGTCACTGAGGGAGATTCCCGTAGACGATTTATTGTTTGGATCGAAAACTATACGAGTGGAAGTAGTAGAGTTGGATTTGAAAACGGGAAAGTGAGGGAGAAAGTAATTAGGTTTACCTGAGTCATTTAGCATTTTTAACGGCACTTGAATTATTTGTCCGTTATTGAGATATTCCGATATAATGTCCTGATATTTTTCCAATAAATCAGGGTTGAGTTGAAAACGTTTCTCGAGACTGAGAAAACGTCTTTTTGCCGAGAGAAACGAATTTCCCATGTCTATATCTTCGATAGGGAGTTTGAGATTGAGTGTGGACTCATATCGTCCATTGGGGAGAACATTAACATGTTTTACAAAATTAATTTCAGCGGGGTGATCATTAATGAGATCGGTGTTCTGAGGAGCGGCTTCTTCCAGCTCCCAGAATTTTTGTAAATGATCGGATAGTTCCTCGTTGGACACTACCGGCTCATTTACGGCGGAAGGAGTGTTATGAGAACAACAAGTAACGAGAGAGTTTGAATAAAATTCCAAAGCCTTTTTAGTATTTTTCGACTTAAGAGCAAAGTCTGGAACTGACCCTGATATCGTGTACCCGAGTAGAGTGCGTTGAAGAACGGGAAGACCTTTTCCCAAACGAATTATTTCAGGTTGAATGATATCGTTATACAGGTCTGCACCGAGCAGGATACCAATTGGGGATGTTACATGGAACATCGGATCACCTAATGGTATCTCTGAGGGTATGTTTAGTTTGCTCGCCGAAATAGAAATTTGAGGAAGCGGATTTGTTATCTTTGGGAGTACAGAGCACGAGATGTCAAAAGGAACGTCGTTAGCGACAGCGAAAATTGTTGTATCTACAATAGATTGAGACGAGGATGAGGTGGAGTTAATTCCATTGATCCGTAATTTTCCATCTCTAGTGGTGAGTGACAGTTCCTTTACGAGGTCAGCACTAATAAATGAAACCTGTGAGGCCGAGTCTAAAAGTGCCTTTGCGAAGACCCTCTTGCCGCTAGGAGCGACAAGATAGACCTGGAGTGTGCTTAATAACACCAAATGATTATCAAGCGAGGCTGCAGATAGAGCCATTGAATGTGGAGTCGAATTTTGAAGATTAACTTCCGTTTCAGGAGCTCTAACATGTGAGGGCCCCTGTTGTGAATTACCCTGTGTATGGGAGTTATTTGAGATAGCGGTTTTATTATGATTATTTGAGTTGTGTTGGCCAACAGCCGCGGAAGGGTTACTATGACCCGTTTTGTCGAAATGGAGCAACGTGTGATGACGAGATTTACAAACTATGCAAGAGAATTTGGATTTACACTGATCGAGCATGTGAGACCCAAGACAATTAATACAAAATTTATTTTGTTTGACAAAACTAAAACGTTCTTTAGAATTCAACTGCTTGAACTGAGGACAAGAGTAGATCGAGTGAGAGTCGTTGCAATAGGAACATTTCTTAGGACCTAAGCGAGGCGAAAGGTTACTGGTAGAAGTGTCTGAGGCTAGGTGTAAAGAGTGTCTGGAAGTAGTAGTCGATTTTGGTTTTGATTGAGATTGAATATTCTCAAGATGAACAACGCGTGTCTCGATTTCCCCTAGAAAATGGACAAAATCAGGGGTAGCTTGGCTACCACCGGATTGGAACTCAAGAGCCCTAATGGTAGGTGCGTCGAGTTTCTGAGTAGCGATATGTATGAGAAGTAAATGCAAGAGATCTGAAGGGGGCCTATTCAAGTTCAATAGGGCCTTGAAATTATTTGACATGACCGTATGAAAATTTCTTAATTGTGAGTGATTTGCGTTTCCAGAAATAGGAGGCGCATCAAGAATTTGAGAGATGAGAGTTTTGATAAGCGATTTAGAGTTGGCGTACCTTTGTGTCAGGTTATCCCGGGCTATTTTGTAATTGTCACCTGTGAGTGGGATATGCTCGAGAAGCGTCAAAGGCTCGGAAGTTAGAAAACTTTTGAGGTAAATGAGTTTTTCCAGATCACTTAATGTAGTATCAGATCCTATTATTGTATCAAAGGTCTCAATGAATGAATTGTATTCAGTAACTAAGCCACTAAATGGTTTTAACTGAATACGAGGGAGGTTTACTGTTCGTTGCCTAGCCATAGACTGTGAGGTTAGAGAAGAATTAGGGTCAAATTGGAGGGAGGGGGTAGCAGTCACATTAGAACTTTCAATGACCTCTAACCTTTCTTCCAATAGAGAAATTGTATCCAAATATTTATCAAAAACCACAGAGGAATCAGTAGAGGGGGTAGGTTCCTCGGGGATCGTCTCCAGCACATTTTGAGCATCGCGGAAAAGTCCGTAAGAATGTTTGAGTTGTGAAATTATTTCACGAATTTTATATTTGTTTAGAGAATTAAGAGTTGTGGGAACCGAATCAGCCAACTTGGTTATATCAAGTTTTGCGGTGAGCCTCTGTCGGTTATATTTTGATCGGTCAGCCATGTTGCGAGAATGTGAGATTAGATAGATTATTTGCAAATGTCTAAACCTATAAATCGATGCGAAAATGAGAGAATATGTACAATATATTATATATTACACGTTTAATAGTGTGAGATTGGCTTAATAGTATCACCCTGTATGAGCGCAGATTAGTATATGAAATGCAAAACTATAAAATTTCAAAATATATGCAATTTTCCAAAATGGGTATTTTTCAGCAAGTGTGAGACACCCTTAACAAGTATTTAAATTAATTAAATTGAAGGAAAAAACAATTATTTATTTTCTATAGTTTTCTAGAAGTGTAAAATGAGCTTAAGCGAAGCTAAATGTAGCAAAAACTTACAATTTATGCAAGAAAACAAAATTATTTTTAATAATTTTTGTAACCTGTGAACCAGGCTTAATCGGATTCAAAATTATAAATTTAATTTAAATCAAAAGGTTGAACAAACAATGTTAAAATTATAACACCCGTACTATCAGCCAAGAAATGAGTACACTTTTTGTATACTATAAACAGAAAAATATATTTACGAAAATAAAATAATGTAATATATGCAAATATTTTTTCATACAAACAAAACGACTCCTTTATTTGAACAAAGCAAGTAGTTTCTGAAATTGCACGTGTAGACCGGGCTTAACAACCTACCAGCTATTGTAGAGACGTGCTGGGTTAAATACTGAGAATTTGAGTGCAGAAAGAGAGGAATATTTTATTTTTGTGCCGGGGCGGCGTGGCTTGGAAATTTCCAAATGCAACAGAAAGACACTATAAATGAAAAACCGTTATTCTCAGAATAGAGATTATCAAAATATGCAAATACGAAGGACCTTGAGGATTTAATTAATAAATAATTAATATGATACGGCTCGATGGAACAGAAATGTTTAGGCAATACGTAAAGTATCCTTAACAATAGTAACCTATACTTATTGTACGGTTATAGAGTATATTCCCATAGGTAAGCTGGTTAAGAGTAGATAACGATTTTTCATATGTAATTTAAAGTATTATCTGCATAAATGGCACAAAGAATATTTGCTACGAGAGGTATATGGTTCAAAATGCATACAGTATCACGACTAATAAGTTATGTTCACATACATGTAGAGTACTTACAGTTTTATTCCTTGATGACGTGTCACATCAGAGCTCTGATTGAATTCCATAATCCATTTGGTTCATTTGTAAGGCACTCACTAATACGCTAAATAAATCATCGTCGATAATACTGAGCAGATTGAATTATCTGAGCGGTATAAAACGATAGCAAAAAAAGCCGGTAAAATGCGGCCTTTTTACGAATAGCGGGAGCGTCGATAGATTAGAGATGATTCTCGTTAGGAAGCTTTTGACGATCTGCCCCGGCGAGGGGTTCAAATGCGAGTCTCAACAATAACCTGGAGTTTCCAGAAAGGTTACATAAATACTACTTGAATTTTAAGTAATCAGTAGTACAGGGGCGTAACTAATTATTTTAGTGAGCCGTGTATAATATATTTATTGTACACATACTTTAAAAGTAACTAAATTACAGTTATGTTCGTGTTACACCTTTCTTGTATATCTTACTTAGTTCTATTTCTGCTAGGGTTAAATGGTAATCACATTAACAAGCTAAAAGTAACCCCCTGTATGGACATACAATATATATTATTTTCATACTGCAATTGTGAAAATATCATAAAATCAGGTTTAAAATATGTAGTACTAGTAGTACAAATGATTTTTTTATTAAGGGCGTAGGCGCAAAATTTTGGATCATTGCTTTTTAAATGCATTCATTTTTTAGAATCCTGAGAAAACCAATAAATATTTTTGAAAAATTTAAATGCAGAATGAAAGATTACATTATTACCGAGGGCCGAAATTCCCTTATAATTAACAAAAAATTTCTTTTGAATGAGATATTTGAAATTAAAACCACATTAAATTTTCTCTTTTTTTTTCACCCCTGTAACTTATTAAAATAAATATTACAGAAGTTTTCAGGGACTTTCGGGCCTCAGTAATAATGCAATCTTTCATTCTGCGTTTAAATTTTTCAAAAATACGTATTAGTTTTCTCTGGATTCGAAAAAATGAATACACTTAAAAAGCATTGGCTGGAAATTTTTTTTATTAACGGAGTTAATGGAATTGGTTTTCCTACATGTGTATGGCAAACTTCATGTCAATCCAAGCGGTTCTTTAAAATTCGGAGGTTTTGCAATATTTTACCGCGAGTGTATGGACTAGAAGGAAAAAATAGTGCCGCCACTCGGAATTAGTTTAATCATGTCTTTTTTGCGAAATTTCAAAAATTGAATGACGGAGATACACTTCGTTTACTTTTCGATTAGATATAGGGACTTAAAATGGTACTACTGCCGGCTTCCCACTTCAATAAGCTACATTTATGCGATATTATTATAATTTATAGACATGCAAACAAAAAGGATTTTTATATTTTTACAATAAAAAAAGTTACATGCAATAATATTAGAGTCAAAAATATATAGTCCAATCGGGATAGCATTTGACCTTGCATGCTGAGCTGAGCCCAAAATTTTATTTTTCTTATCTTTAGGGGAGTCAATAGTAGTGTAAATTTAAAATGGCGAATGTATCCCGTCGTTGCGTTAGCCGCCATCTTGATTTTAAAGAAGAACTTTTTAACTTTTCGACAAAAAGTGTCAGGACTGAAATTGTTGAAAATGCGATTTCCTATAATTTCTTTTATTACAAATTTTTTTGTGCGGTCGATATTTTCCGAGTTAAGGGGGAAAATAGTGAGTTAGAACATAATTACTGAATTATCTCGTTTATTATTAGTTTTACGACAAAAATGTACCTATACAAATGTAATTAAGTTTTATACAATTTTGATATTATTTAATTTTTTTGCTAAAATCAATATTTGAGGTAGAACGTATACGGTAAAGGCGCGAGCGTAAGACCTCATTGGTTTTATAGCAGTTGTTTTTGTTCAATATCTCCGCCATTTTCAACATTTCGACAAAAATGGTAAGAACTGAATTTGCTTTAAATAAATCGCATTTACAATAATTATTACAGTTTCTTTTTAAAAATTATTTCGTGCGGTCGATATTTTCCGAGTTAATTGTACTTACAGTAGAGCCTATATTTTTGACTATGATGTTATTGGATGTCACTTTTTTTTATTGTAAAAATATAAAAATTCGTTATCAAAGTCCTGTATTTTGGCTATATGGGGACAAATTTTCAGCCAAATCGAAGGGTATCTGAATAATGTAAAAAATGGCGGTTTAACGTTTTCTACACTAAAATTTGATCGAAAACATCAAAATAACTTGTTATAATGTCGTATAATGACATTTTTGAGTCCCTCCTGTTGAAACATTATTGTTCCATTGATACTTTATGATAAAATACACAAATTTATTTATATAAATACCGAATCACTGTAAAATCGCTAAAAATGATATTTAAAACACTCAAAAAAGACTGTTCGGGCTTAAATGCCTTATTTTTATGTTACGCAAAAGCTATACACCAAGTTTCAGATAAATCGGAGATCCTCAAGTTTTTGTGAGGAGTGATTTGACATGGAATGTGCCGGATATTTTCTGTGGAATTAGACGTATGTGAATACCACATAAATGTATACTTTACACTTATGTAGAAAACACAGAAAATTGAATTAACTATGGCTTCGATAATTTATTTTATCACCGTCACTACGGTCACCGTCACTAAAGCCATTCATTATTGTACTCATTTGCCCCAGTAAAGTAACACTTTATTGTACTGAAAGAAGAATTTTACTTTACCTGCCGCGATTAATCGAGATTTAATGTAAGTGGTCGATGGCAGTAATCGATTATTTATTTGAGTTAACTTACAATTTATTTACTTAAATTATTAAAAATATTGTACAAAATTTACGAAATTGTTAATTAAATTTATGTCAAAAAGTGAAATTCTGTATTTGGTAAAATGTGAAATTTTGTGAAATTCAGTATTTTGTAATAATATTCATATAAAATAAATCAAAACTTTACCGATTTAGTAATTATTCAATATTGCTAACTATCGATTAAAAATCGAAAGAGGCCATCACGCCAAAGTCATCTGTCATCACTGTCATAAAATTTTTATTACGTCTAAAATTTATAAAATTCTTAAATTGTAAATTATAAGTAAAGTAGACTTTACATTAGATGATTTACCATGTGATTTGTCATATGATTTGGCCATGGAGTGAAATTTACATGTTTATACTGTGTGATTTGTCATATGATTTTCTCATAAGCATTGTGTTTTATCATAAGCATTGCCATGCGGCTCGTCATGGGCTAAATCATATGACAAATCACGTGATAAATCATGTAGTGTAAAGTCAACTTTAGTGTTAAAACCAATATCAAATTGTTTTATCAAATAAAGTTTTGTATGCACCACGTCAGTAAAGACTCTATCGAACTCGTCTGTTATTCGCCTCGCTCGCTATGATATACTGCTCATAATACCAGACTCGTTTGATAAAGAGTAACTTTACTGACTTGGTACATAAATATCTATTATCGCCAACCGTCACTCAAGTCATTCATTATTGTACTCATTTGCCTTAATTTGCGGCAGTAAAGTAGCACTTTATTGTACTGAAAGAAGAATTTTACTTTACCTGCCGCGATTATTAATCAAATTAACCGAGATTGAATGTAAAGTGGTCGATGGCCGTAAACGATTATTTATTTAAATGAACTTAAACATTTATTTACTTTAACTATTAAAAATATTGTACAAAATTTGCAATATTATTAATTAAATTTATGTCAAACAGTGAAATTCTGTAGTATTTTGTAATTATATTCATATAAAATAAGTTAAAACTTTACCGATTTAGTAATTATTCAATATTGATAACTATCGATTAAAAATCGAAAGCGGCCATCTTGCAAAAGTTATCAGTCATCACTGCCATGAAATTATTATTAAGTCCAAAATTTAAAAAGTTCTTAAATTGTAAATTGCAAGTAAAGTGTTAAAACCAATATAAATTATGTTGGCGATAAAATTTTGTATGCACCACTTCAGTAAAGACTCATTTGGTAAAATCCACTTTACTGACGTGGTACATAAATATTTATTACCTGTGGCTTTAGACTTGTCCATAAACCTGCGATTTCTCGGTGCACGAGATGTTGCAGGTTTGTCAGTTTCTTTAGGTATTTCGTTTTTATCGCCTTGAAGGTAAGTATCAACTAGATCTTTCTGTGATTCTCGTCGATGTGATGTTTCTTCTTCTTGTATTAACTCAAATCGGTTATCTTTTCCTATACCTAGGGAATTTTTAAAGAATTATTATAAATGTTTGTTAATCTTAAGGAGGGCTCAAACGACTCGTGTAGTTGGCAAATACACAAGTACTTGCCAACTTGGCAAGTATATGAGCTTTGCGATTGCGATGGCAAACAGGGCGCTCACACGACTAGTACAATTTACAAGTACGCGAGCGTAAACATTTGGCTTAATAACCTTGACAGATGAATCAGTGGTGTGATCACTAAATTAGACCAGGACATTTAGGCAAAATAAATCGCTTTGTAAATACAGCACCTAGAAACTTGCAACTTTTTGAATTGTGTTCAGGATGATGCCAGGAAAAAAGGCTACAATAGAAAAATGGGTGGAAATGTATAGTTGGATTTTAAAGTGCATAAAATGCATCCAAAAGGACATAAATATGTCAAAGTGTATTAAGGGCCAGATTTTGTTACTCGAGGGTTATGGGGTTGTTGAGGACGAATATGCCATCAGAATCGACCACCGTATCCCCTGGTGCACAGGTTCACTGCTAATAATAATAATATCGTATGGCATTTTTGCCGGGGAGATCCTTTCGGACAGTTCCGGCGCCATTTACATATTTAACACTGTTTCAAGTAACTAGTGCCGATGTACACTAGCCCAGGGGGACCGACGGCTTTACGTGCTCTCCGAGGCACGGTAAGACGGCACGGTTTTTCTTTGGCAGGGCTCGAACCCACGTGCACTGGGGTATGAGGCCAGCGAATATGCCGTTACTCCACGATTCACTGCTAAGGCACGTCATCTGGAGTTTCGAGAGTTTTCGGCACTAAATTGATGCAAACAGATTACTCGGGGGTTTTTGGGGTTGCTAAATAAGAATACGCAAAAGAACCGACTCCCGGTGCACCTGGTGGCCAAACCCTCCAAAGCTCCAGAAGATAATATGCCTTAGCAGTGACCTTGGTTACCAAATGGGCAGGGGTCGGCTCTGATGACGCATTCGTATTCAGCGACCCCAAAAACCGCCTATAGTGTGTCCAACCTTGACTTTACAGTACAGGTTCTTATGCCCAACAGTGATGCCAAATTTTGTCAGAAACAGGTTTTAAGCAAATACAGTGATGAGCGCGCTAATAACCGGCAAAAAAGCACAAAAGATGGAAAACATATTAAATTGTGAGATAAAAAGAAATAAAACTAGTAGAGGTATTAAAATTAGCGATAACATATACATTGACATTATATTGATTGTTTCCCACATTTAGACGTATTAGAGGAGTATGTCAACTAAAACTGTCACTGTGACAGTGGTATTTCTCAAACTCGTCCCATACGTCTAAAGGTGGGAAACAATCAATATAATGTCAATTTTTAAGTTACTATCGCTAAATTTAACACCTCTACTAGGTTCATCCCTTTTTATCTCACAGCTTAATATGTTTTCCATCTTTTGCGTTATTTTGCCGGTTATTAGTGCGCTCATCACTGTATACTTTTTTCTATAGGATAACTTAGGAATTAATATTATTGACATTTTGTAGCTGTCAGGGATCCTAAAACATTTTTTTTAAACATAACTGAACTAACAATTAATGAACTTCAACGAATCAAAGCAACTAACTAAAATTAATTTTGCACCTAATGAGGGTGTAAACACATTAAAATGACATTAATTTCAGGTTGGAAATCAGTCATTAAGAATAACAATAAACTGCAATAGGATCCAAATTTTCCAAATAAGCAATCAGTTACTCAATACAATGTTATCAGTAATAATTATAAGTTTATTTGATATTCTATGTTATAATTTAATTTAGGTGAACTGACCATCAACAATTATAATTTTTTATTCCCAACTGTAGGACAAAATAAAACTTTACTTAAACTTGACTGACAACCTATTTTATATTTTTCTTGACATTACTTCAGAACTGTCTATACTGTCAATACATAAATTAACAACCATAGAACAACATCCACTTTTAATGTTGGATATTCTAACATTCTTAACCAAAAAAAGTTATTACGCATATCGATTATAAAATTGCTGATTACTTTTCGAAAATGACTATCACTCACAAAAAACAATGAAAAATATTGTTTTACTACAATGCTATTGACTGTAAAGGGTTAGTTTTAATTTAACATTATTAGGGCCCTACATTTTTAGAACCCCGGTAATGTTCGACGGAAAATTCTTTTGAAGAAAATCGGCATCGCCGCGCTAAAAACTCCCATAAAGATTGCATTGCCCTATGTTCGTGTACTGTAAAGTCAAGGTGGGACAGACATTAGTACCTAATCTATTTGCATCCATTCAGTGCCGAAAACCTTCGAAACTTTAGAAGATGACGTGCCTTAGCTTAGCAGTGACACTGGGCACTGGTTGGTTCTGATGGCGTATTCGTATTCAGCAACACCAAAAGACCCCCCGTGTAATCTGTTTGCATTAATTTAGTGCCGAAAACACTTAAAACTCCAGAAGATGAAAGGACCCTAGACACCAGGTGCTCTGGGTGTTGGTTCTGATGGCGTATTCATTTTCAGCAACCCAAAAAACCCCCGAGTAATCTGTTTGCATCAATTTAAGGCCGAAATCCCTCTAAACTCCAGATAAGTGCCTTAGCAGTGACACTGGGCACCAGGTGCTCCGGGGGGTCGGTTCTGATGGCGTATTCGCGTTCAGCAACTCCAAAAACCTCCAAGTAATCTGTTTCCATCAATTTATTGCCGATAACCGTCGAACCCCCAAGTGAGGCCGGGCCTAAGGCCCGGGCAAATTGAACCTAAGCGAGACACAACCTGCACCGGCTAACTGCGTAGACAGTTTTGCGCATCCTACTATCAGTGCATTCGTTCGCAGGTCTGGCTTGGGAACGTTTGTCATCGGCGTACAGTTTTCTTGGCCGTGGGACGCGTGACTCACCGCCAGATGTTTATTTTTACTTGTTTTTGTTTGCGAGATGGACTTATCTGAAATGAATACGGATGGTATGGTTCAAGTGGAAATCAGTGGGACTGCGCTTTTTATCAGTGAAATTAGATATGTCTCAGACACTCCAGAAGCCGCTAACGATAAAATTTTTTAACATCGCATTAATCATTGTAAATTAGTCGACGGATATTAGTACAGTGAACATAATAAGACGAGAACTGGACGATGATTATGAAGAATAAATTTTAAAGTTTTTTCTACTTTAATGACAAAAAAGCAAGCTCATTAGCAGTAATAAATTCAAAATTATTTTGCACATCATATTTGAAACATTATTTAGTTGAAAAAACTCATTTTTGTTAGCACAAAAATATATTAATTTGTCTGGACTAAATTACAGTTGTTTATCTTAAAAAGGATATGTTACTATCAACATTCACACAGTGTTGCCAAACTGAATTTTGCTATTTTTGGTGTAAATTTTTTCCACCGATCTCCGAGGGTACAATACCTAAGTACAATTTATTATGATAAATAAAAATATTAGCATAGTCAACACCCCGACTGAAAACTGCGTTGTCTGTGTCATTAAATTCTGATAACTTTTGGTAGACTAAAACACATTATTAAAAAAATCAGGTGAAAAATTATTTATGTTACTTAAAACGGTGATCGATAAAAATATCGTATTACCCTCAAAGTCAACTTGGCGGCATATTACATTTTTGTTTATTACGAATGAAAAACGAAATATGCAGATAGTGTTATTTTTTATGACCGATCAGTAGCGGAGGGATTATGAATTATGACCTGCAGTAATTATTGTAAATGATTGTAATCCGAGTAGTAAATTGAGGAATATGAGTTATGACCGAGCAGTAGGGGAGAGAATATTTTTAAATATGTAGGTATTATGTGCAGAAATAAAATACTCAGTGTAAGATATCTTTTTATGCACCCGCTTATGATCATAATCGATGTTTTCGAAAGTCATACCGCTACGACTACTAGGGACGTGTAAGATATTTTTAAAACGTTACTAGTTACAAGTACGGAAATACCGATTTTAAGTTGCCTACTCAATTCAGTACAAGGATCAGATAAATCAGTATTTTGTAATCAGTATTTGTACTCAGTACCACTGAGAACCGGTATCAAAAGTAACCGTTACATGTCCGCACTGATTTTGCCCGTCTCTATTCGCCATGTCGATAGCCAACGGTTGGGTTGGGTTGTGTTCAATATGCGGCACGCTAGAAAAATAAATGCACGGGTCACCCGTCCCGCAGGCGCAGGTTGTGTCTGGCTTAGGTTCAATTTGCGCCGGGCCTTACCCTGGGCACCAGGTGCCCCGTGGGTCGGTTCTGCTGGATTAGTTGTGTTCAGCGGCCCCAAAAAACCCCCGAGTAGCAAAAGTTGGCCCTTAATATGCCATGTTTATGCATTTTTTCCACCTATTTTTCTATAGTAGACTTTTTCCTGACATCATCCTGAACACAATGCAAAAAGTTGTAAGTCTCTAGAACCTCGATTTTTGACCCTTCGCTTCATTATCGAACGTATTCGTTTCGTATCTGTTTAGTATACGAAGCGAATACGTTCGATAACGAAGCGAAGGGTAAAAAATCGAGGCCTAGGTGCTGTATTTAAAAATCTATTTATTCCGGTGTTTTTAGTGCTAATGCCCTGGTCTAAATGAATAGTCGCAGTAAATGCCAATTATTTGTGGATTTAGCTTGAGCGCCCCAGCAAATATAGTTAAGTATATACTTGGCAAGTGTACGAATAATCGTGATCCCTTTGACTCGGGTAATTTTTACCGACAACAAATGGGAAACCAACGAGTTATAAATAATTGTACTATACTTTGTTCCATCACAGCATAACAACCCTCCTAGAAGAATCCTTATGTCACAACCTGTGGGAAGTAGAAATAGGGGTAGGCCAAAACTTAGATGGAAAGATGGTGTACAGTTCACCAAGAATAGCTGAAAGTCTGAAATTCTAACTGCCTGCGCGAACAATGAAGTGAGAACGCACTCGGAAGGAAAAAGATAGCCTGTACGCGCGGGTGAACTTTAAAATATAGGTACAATCGGAGACACAAATATAGAAACGTAAAGTTTGAATAGTTTCTAATAGGTCCCGTACACAATTATTATTACTGTCATTACTTTTCTTCAGTATATTTGTAGTATTTTTTTACAAAGTGATACGTAATAAAATAGATCCAACAAAAACCGCTTGTGTTGCTATAAATTATGGCATTATAAACCAAAAATTATATTTTTATATTGACTATTTATACTTTATATTACCATTATATTGACCAACAGGTTTCGGAGAAAAAGGGCGTAAGCAGTAGGGTAATAAAGTAGTAATAAAATCGTCTATTGCAATACTAAATAGAAATTAAGATGTTCGGTCCCGGTGAAGCATAAATATGGTGTCTTTGTACCAGCACCTTTTGTTAAAAGAGATATTTACAACCTTTCTCGTATCCATTTCCATAGCATTTGTCGTCATCGTTTTATTCAGTCCACACAAACTTTTCACTAATTTAAAATCAAAACTGACATTTTTTTCAGCGACATATTGCTTCATAGAAGCCCATACTAACTCTATAGGATTCAAATCCGGATAATATCTTGGGTAACCGTAACACTGAATGTCCTTTATCCTCGAGTATTTTGTCAATTTCATAGGCTTTAAACAGAGGTTTGTGTAATTTTATAATGTCGTATAATTCAAATTTCAACATGTCATCTGTAAAGGAAATATTTCGCGTTGTCAGCCACTGCTGCATTTCTGCTTTCCTGGAAGACATAGTTGGACATTTCTCAGTTTGTACGCTGTGATACGGTGCATTATCAATCACTAAAACGCTGTTCGGGGGCAAATTTGGTATCAGTTTTTCCTGAAGCCACTTTTTGTAAATGTCGTAGTTCATTGCATCATGATAATCTCCTGTTTTTATAGTAGATTTGTAGCGCAGATAAGCGTTTTTAACAAAACCACTTTCACCTCCAGCATGCACTATCACAAGCATCTGTCCTTTAGATACTGGTTTTTGTATGCCCTTGTTTGAACTATCAGACCAGCTCTTTTGGTAGGTATGAGATGAATGGACGTATGTTTCATCCATGTATATAATTGGGCGATTTGAGTTCCTGTAACGTTTCATACTACGTAAGAAATTCAGTCTAAGATGTTGAATACTGGGCTTTTCCATTAATAATTTTCTATTAGTTCTGGTTTTTCGCCAACGAAATCCCATCTTTCTAATTACTGTTCGTAGGCTTTCTATGGAACCTGAGTAGTGGTACTCCTCTGCAAATGTTCTGTGTATGCGTTTCACAGTTGGGACTTGTTTTTGTGTTATACAAAAATCCATTATATAACGTCGAAGACGCCCTATATCAAAATCGTCCAAGCACGTTTTTGAAGCGCTTTTTTTTCTCTTTTTGTTTGGAGTTACAAATGAGGAATATTCGCCATCTTCAATTAATTGCATTTCCCGAGCAATTTTTTGAACGCTGCTTAAACTAACACCTGTTGCCAATACCATACGTTCCTGCACTTTTTTCAAATCTCTACACGGTTCATTGTTTTTCGCTTCATTTATCATAAAATGAATCACGTTTGCTATCACTTCCCGTGTCTGATTATTTAAAACTTTTCCCTTCAGATTCGATTTAAACAAAATTTGCAAATTTTAAATTGATTCTCCTTTGCGGTTCGTACTTACAAAAAATGTTTCGCAGACTGTACCGACTTGTTAACGTTACAAACGGTAGATATTAAGTGAACGCTCAGTGCGAGATCCGTCGGATGACGAATGCGCATCATGGGCGTGGTTATTTTTAGACTTTCAGCTATTCTTGGTGAACTGTAGATGAGAATGGGAGAAAAATAGGCGCAGCAAACTGGCAACGGTTGGCAATGGATAGGACTGACTGGCGTAATAGACTTGGGAAGGTCGAGGCTCTTTCATAGTGCTGTAGCACCATTGATGATGATGATACTTTGTTCCACGTTAAGAACGAAACATGGACATGGGTGGCTACTCGACTGCCGATATACGATTCATTCTAATGAGTACGGCATGGCATCGGCGCGCTTCTATCGTCCATTAGAAATACATGGGGCTATCTCCGCAATGTTCTATTCTTAACGTGAAACGCTGTACAGTAACCCACTCATACGATATGACAAGTATAGGCAATTAACGATTATACGCCAAGTACACGAGTCACTTGAGCCCGGCTTTACATGATCAAGCTTTAAATGTGATGTTAGTCGAGTTACTCACATTCACGGTTTTTGCTCCGGATTTCAAAGAACCACTTGGATTGACATAAAATTTGGCATACACTTGTCAAAGAAAAAGTGGCATTGTGCCGATGAGTGCTTTTGTCCTGGGGGTGAAAGCCACTCCTTCTCGAAAGTGAAAAAGATACGTTCAAAATAAGTTCGGAAGTGGGTAAACGGACTAATTCTAAGAAACTTTTATTCTATAGAGTTTTTTCAGTCAATACTTTTTGAATCAATACCTTTTGAGTTATTTGGGAATGAATATGTTCATTTTTCAACAACAAAAAACACGTTTTTAGACGGTTTTTGGCAAATAACTGAAAAAGTAAGTATTTTATAGAAAAAAATATTCTTGTATGTATGAAATCTGTAAACCCAGAGGAAGCAGAATTGCAGCTAGGTAATGAAAAGTAGGTTATTATTCATTAAATTCCAAATCGAATATTTCAATGTGAAATAACCAAAAAATGAAGCACTTTTCGGGGAAAACTCATCACAACTTTTTAAAGTGTTTAAAAAAGTTTCATTTTTGTTTTTAATAGTTTCTATCATCAAAAGTAACCAAGTTACGCTCAAAATTAAGTTGGTCCCTCTTTTTTTGGTAAAAAAAAATCGTGAAAATCACACCCTCAGTAGCATACCAAATGAAATTAATCGCTACCGCCTCACATAATCGATTTACTTTACTTATCTATTGTTTATATTATCTGTAAGTTCCATCGGTTCAAAGTGCTTATTTTTAAAAGGGCTGTAGTTGAAATGGCTTGAACGAGTCACTAATCACTAGTAGTCTAAGATCCGAATAGGAGGTCAAAATGTACCCATCTGTTTGGCGGATGAAACATTTTTTTATTAAATTTCATACATAGACAAATATTTCTAGCATGGGTTGCCTATCAAAATCGTGTCATATCCATCCTTAAAGGGGGGCCGAAGGGGTTGAAATCAATATTCCAAACACATTTTTTTTTGAAAGTATGGTAGAATTATTTTATTTTTAAATTAAATAAGCATATTCAGTGCAATTCATAGATTATTCAAGAAAAAATTCAAGGAAAAATACTAAAAAATAAGCCAACGGTGGCAAATTTTTAAAAGACACCTCAAAATATAATGAATTTTGCGGTGGACATCAGAACTTATCATTGAATCGTGGTAAACAAAAAATTCAAAAAGATTTTATTAGCTTATGAGTTTCTCGAGGTAACGCTTTCAAGTTTTTTTAGTTTTATCTAATTTTTACTTTTTGATACCAAGAAGTCAAAACAACGAATTTTTTTGTAAAAAAGGGTGAAAATTAACATATTTATTATTGTTAAACAAAAAATAAGCATAAAATAAAACAAAAAATATCTCGACAGCTTTACCTCAAGGAATGTCTAAAGAAAATATATACAAAATACCAGGTGGGTCGGTCAAGTAGTTTTTGAGTTACAATGTCTACATCCTTTGAAAAAAGGAGTTTTGAGGAAAACGCGTTTAAAGTATTGTCAACTTTTATCTTCAATTTCTTTTTTGTCTTTCAAATCGTAAAATGATGCACACCGGAATATCTTTTTAAATCGCGGAGTAATTTACAAAAGAAAATAAAAACAGCTGTTGACCGTTGTTCACTACGTTCAAGAGTGCTGGCGTGAACCTGCTGCAAATCGAGTCAAAGCTAGGACTATTTAACACTATCGCCCTACCTTCGACTCGTTTTATAGCAAGTTCATGCCAACGCGCTTGAGCGTAGTGAGAAACGGTCTACAGCTGTTCTTATTTTCTTTTGTAAATTACTCTACGATTTAAAACATATTTCGGGGTGCATCACTTTACCATTTGACAGAAAAAAAGAAATTGAAAATAAAAGTTGACAATACTTTAAACGCGTTTTTCTCAAAACTGCTTTTTTCAGGCTGTAGACATTGTAACTCAAAAACTAATGGACCAACTCACCTGGAATTTTGAATATATTTTCTTTAGGTAAATTCCTTGAGGTAATGCTGTCAAGATATTTTTGTTTTATGCTTATTTTTTGTTTAAGGTACTAGTACACTTTAGAAGACCAAAAATGAGCATTTTTTCAAGATTTTTTTTCTCAGAACATTTATTAGAAATGAACATAAAACTTTTTACATATTAATATCTAACTCTTAGAGAATACAAAAAGTATATCTTTTTTCATTTATGCACATACACTAATATTGTAGAGGGCGCCAAAGTCGAGGCCTCGAAAAAAAGTAGTTCCGATGGCGGACAGTTAATCTCAGGATTGGGATCTCTGAAACAAAAGAATCGTACGGTATTTGAGAAAGGAAGGTTTCTTACGTGACAATTTACCACCGTTAGTGGAAAATTCCGTAAAACAAAGGTTTTACGGAAACTCGAAAAATTTTTGTGAAAAAATCGCCCGTTTTCTTTCAGTTTTTCATAGTTAAAAAATATTTGTTTTTTATTTTTTGGTCAAATTGTGGTAAATTGTCACGTAAGAAACCTTCGTTTTTTAAATCCAGTACGATTTTTTTGTTTGAGATATTCCAATCCTGAGATTAACTGTCCGCCATCAATTTTCGAGGCCTCGACTTTTGCGGCCTCTACAATATTAGTGTACGTGCGTAAATGAAACAAGATATATTTTTTGTATTCTCTAAGGGTTAGATATTAATATGTAAAAAGTTTTATGTTCATTTTTAATAAAGGTTCTGAGAAAAAAATTCTTGAAAAAAATGATTATTTTCGGTCTTCTAAAGTGTACTAGTACCTTAACAATACCTAACAAATATGTTGATTTTCACCATTTTTGCAAAAAAAAACTCTTTGTTTAGGTTTCTGAGTGATATCAAAAAGTCAAAATTAGATAAAACTAAAAAAACTTGACAGCGTTACCTCGAGAAACTCATAAGCTAATAAAATCTATTTGAATTTTTTATTTAACCCGATTCAATGATAAGTTCTGATGTACACCGCAAAATTCATTATATTTATAGGTGTCTTTTAAAAATTTGCCACCGTTGGCTTATTTTTCAGTATTTTTCCTTGAATTTTTTCTTAAATAATCTATGGATTGCACTGAATATGCCTGTTTAATTTAAAAATAAATTAATTCTACCATACTTTCAAACAAAAATGTGTTTGGAATATTGATTTCAACCCCTCCGGCCCCCCTTAAGGATAGCTATGACCCGATTTTGATAGGCAACCCATGCTAGAAATATTTGTCTATGTGTGAAATTTAATAAAAAAAATGTTTTATCCGGCAAGCAGATGGGTACATTTTGACCTCCTATTCGGATCTCGTACTGTAGTGTATGCAAACTTTGAACAGCCATATCTTAACCAATTATTTTTATCTAACAGAAAAACAAAAAATCCAACATATTCAGAAAAGCAAAACCTACATTTTTGTACTCTTTGAGATTTTTGGTATCACTAATAATTTTTCAGTTATTAAAAAAGACATTTTTTCAAAATTTAAATTTTTTAAAATTATTTTCAAAAATAAGCACTTTGAACGGTAACGATTAATTTCATTTGGGATGCTGATTAGGGGGTGATTTTCACGATTGTTTTTGCCAAAATTTTTTTTTTTTTTTTTTGAAAAAAGGGACACACTTTATTGTGAGCGTAACTTGCTTAGTTTTCATGCTAGATACTTTTTTACGAAGATTATTTTTTTCTATAAAATCCTTATTTTTTTGTTAACAATGTGTTTTTTTTTGTTAACAATGAACATATTCACTCGTAAATAACTCGAAAAGTATTGACTTAGTGAAAAAAAATTCTATAGAACAAAAGTTGCTTAGAATCTGTCAGTTTATCTATTTCCGGACTTATTTTGAATGTATGATTGTTTCACCCCGAGGAGGGGTGAAACTCACCCCCTGGTCAAAAGCGCACATCGGCACAATATCATGTTAGTTACTTCCCAAATTTAATGTCAATCCAAGCGGTTCTTTAAAACGTTTTTATGGAGGTCTTGCAATATTTTACATTGGACTATACATACAGGGTGTTTGGTAAAGAATGGGCCATAGCTTAACCTTAGATTCCTGAGGTTAAAATAGGTTGATTTAAGTTAACTTACCTTAGTACAAAAGTTGATAATAACCGAAATACAGGGTGTCAAAGTTAAACTTTTATTTTATATATCCCTATTCCACGAACATACGCCTGTTTTGGATTACTTCGACAACGAATATTTTACTGTGCAAAATAAGAAGAACGAAAGTAAATTGCGAAATACATTGTTGTTTATTGGAATAATTATTAGCGACATTTACTTTCGACTTCTTATGTTGCAAAGTAAAATATTCGTTGTCGAAGTAATCCAAAACAGGCGTATGTTCGTGGAATGGCCCATATTTTTAAATATTTCCTGACAGGCATGGGACAACAACACGAAATTTGGTAGATGGTGCTGGTATTGTACAATCTACTAAATTATGTTAAAAAAACGTTTCTGGCTACTACCAGAGGCGTACGACGGGGGAACGTGAATGGTTGACCCTTCCCAAATTCTACGCCACTGGTGGAATTGCTATTTTAGTGCAATCTTTTGATTCTACAATACTTTCTATGTAAAAAACATACTCTTCATTCGTAACGATTAAGCCATTAGTTTTCGAGATATTTGAAGCTAAAAAAGAAGCAGCATAATACATTAATCAAAATAAGTGTGCCTTTTCATTTTTAACTTCAAATTTCTCGGAAACTAATGACTTTATCGTTACAAATGAGGAGGATATTATTTGCATAGAAAGTATTGGAGAATCTAAAAATTAAGCTAAAATAGCAGTTTTATCAGTGGCGTAGAATATGGGAAGGGTCAACCATTCACTTTTCCCTGTCGTACACCTCTGGTAGTAGCCAGAAACGATTATTTAACATAATTTAGTAGGGTGTGCAGTGCCTACACTTTCTGCCAAGTATCACACGGATATGTCAAATTATTTTAAAGTATTCTTTTTTTTTAATAATTTATTCTTTATTTAAAACTTTAAGAACTATGTGTGCCCGGTATTATAAAACTATTTGACATATCTTTATGGTGCTTGGCAGAAAGTGTAGGTACTGTACACCCTACTAAATTATGAAATTATGTTAAATAATGGTTTGTGGTTAATACCAGAGGCGTACGACACGGGAAGGTGAATGGTTAACCCTTCCCAAATGCTACGCCACTGATGTAACTGCTATTTTAGCATAATTTTTAGATTCTCCAATACTTTCTATACAAATAATATACTCTTCATTCGTAAGGATAAAGTCATTAGTTTTCGAGATATTTGATGTTAAAAATGAAAAGGCACACTTATTTTGATTAATGTATTACGCTCCTTCGTTTTTAGCTTCAAATATCTCGAAAACTAATGGTTTTATCGTTACGAATAAAGGGTATGTTATTTACATAGAAAGTATTGGAGAATCAAAAAATTGCACTAAAATAGAAATTCCACCAGTGGCGTAGAATTTGGGAAGGGTCAACCATTTACGTTCCCCCGTCGTACGCCTCTGGTAGTAGCCAGAAACGTTTGTTTAACATAATTTAGTAGGGTGTACAGTACCAGCACCACTTACCAAATTTCGTGTTGTTGTCCCATGCCTGTCAGGAAATATTCAAAAATAAATAAAATAAAACTTTAACTTTATTTCGGTTATTATCAACTTTTGTACTAAGGTTAGCTTAAATCGACTAAGTTAGTTTAAATCGACCTATTTTAACCTCAGGAATCTAAGGTTAAGCTATGGCCCATTCCTTACCAAACACCCTGTATATGGGCACTGTACTTACTAGTTATCAATTGCGAATCCATAATGTTAGCTGAGGAACAAAGCATATCTTCTTTCCTCAAAACTACTTCCATTTCTTTGACCACTACTCTTGCACTATCACTATTTTTGCTTTGTTTCGACTTGTCCTCATCACTAATACTGCAATTGACGATTTTATCACAGGTAGATTCATTGGAAACCACAGAGCTGCTTCTCCTGGAGACAACCTTACTACCAGAAGGTTGCTTATAGGTCCTCAATAAGTATGGTTTCCGCTTCGAAGCCCCTTTCAACTGGGTCTCCACATGCTCCGGACTAGGAGATTTCTCTTCTTTGTTCCGTTTCGCTTTATCTTTGGACTCCTCTTCTTTCTTTTTGGCGTTGTTCTCTTTGATAGTGTTGCACACCGCTATCCTCTTCACGCACATCGTCGCGTGCGACTGAAGAGCTGCTTTCCGCTCGAATCTTTTGCCACATCCTCCACACATTTGTAAATCGTTATCGCCCTCAATGTTGTTCAACCACTACAAAAAAAAACATCACTATATAATGTGTTTAAAACTAGTACACTTTAAATATTTCAAAAAATCAATTTTTTTGCATTTTTCAATTTCTTATACTCTCAAAAATAGGTTCCTAAAATATTTAGGTAAAATATTTAGGTAAAATTAGAAATTTAAAATTGTCTATATTTTGGTCTTAAGAGGCTACAGTAGCGATCAACAGGTAGCAACAAACGCGGTCCAAGATTGCGGCTGTAATTTTGAATATTTTGTCGAGATATTTGGCACACATCTTCGTAATATAATAAAGAATGGCGGTACAGAGCCCAATTTGAGAAACATATTAGTACGTGGAAATTACTCTGTAATTAAATACAATATTAAAAAACGAGCCTGTACCGCCAGTAACACGAACAAAAAAATACACTTTCTTCAAATAAACTATTTTATCCCATGCCTAGACTTTGTGTCATTTTGGACCTACTAAAATTTTTTATTTTTAACAAGAAATCGAACATATTATAACTAATAACTAATTAGGCAACATAGAGAAATTGTCACTGTTTGTCATTTTGACAAACCTGCGTCAGATTTTCTCTTATCTGTTCTGTTATCTTTATCGATATCTGTTCAGTGCAGTAGTTTTCATTCATTTTAAGAATTCGTAATTGTTGTTTCATAGTTATTATATTTATACAATTATAGTTAATAAATTATATTTTTGTGTAATAGAACTAAGTTGTTGTAGACCAGGACTAATCTGTAAAAAAAACGTGTATTTTTGGATGTAAAGGCATTCGGATTTTTGCAGATAAAGTTAGGTGACACCTTCAGTAATAATAATTGACTTATGCTCCTTCTCAAATATGCCCGGAACATTAGTAAAAAAATTAAAACATTTAAAAATTTCGAAAAACATCGATTTTTTTCTGCTTTCTTTGCTTATAACTTTAAAACGGTTCGTTTTGGAACAAAGTCGTAGAAAAATAAAATAAAGATAATTAAATTTTGTATGATATACGACTGGTCAAAAATGTCTTAAGGTATTACCTTTTCTGCAATATAACAATAAATACAAAATAAGGGGGCAAAATACGCCTGTTGTTATTCAATGATTCTTAACCACTTTGGTGGCACTTAGAACCTTAGTAATTCTGTTAGAAAATTCTAATAACTTACTTAAATGGTCTACCAAATTTCATTAAAATCGAAGATTTTCTCTTATCTGTTCTGTTATCTTTATCGATATCTGTTCAGTGCAGTAGTTTTCATTCATTTTAAGAATTCGTAATTGTTGTTTCATAGTTATTATATTTATACAATTATAGTTAATATATATTTTTGTGTAATAGAACTAAGTTGTTGTAGACAAGGACTAATCTGTAAAAAAACGTGTATTTTTGGATGTAGAGGTGGCATTCGAATTTTTGCAGATAAAGTTAGGTGACACCTTCAGTAATAATAATTGACTTATGCTCCTTCTCAAATATGCCCGGAACATTAGTAAAAAAATTAGAACATTTACAAATTTCGAATAACATCGATTTTTTTCTGCTTTCTTTGCTTATAACTTTAAAACGGTTCGTTTTGGAACAAAGTCGTGCGGAAATAAAATAAAGATAATTAAATTTTGTATGATATACGACTGGTCAAAAATGTCTTAAGGTATTACCTTTTCTGCAATATAGCAATAAATACAAAATAAGGGGGCAAAATACGCCTGTTGTTATTCAATGATTCTTAACCACTTTGGTGGCACTTATAACCTTAGTAATTCTCTTAGAAAATTATAATAACTTACTTAAATGGTCTACCAAATTTCATTAAAATCGACCTAATAAATTTTGCATAATAAATCTGCAATTTAAATGTTTTTAAAAAAGTTCAAATTTTTTAAAATCTTTCTGAACAAAAAGTAGACCATTTAAAAGGTGGCTAATTTTTTTACACATAAAGAGGTGCTCTACCTATCTAATACACTTTACAGAATTAAAATCGGATAATTTAAGGGGCCTCAGCAATGTTTTAAAATTATAAACAATTTTTTGGCTTATAAAAAAATAGCTTTGTTTAATAATAAAAAAATTAATTTTTAGCAATGCAAATAATTAAAACCGGTATAATTTGACTTAAACTTTCAAATGCTGTCAGCAGAATTGCTATTTTATTTTTTAATCAAAAGTTATTCTCGTTCAAAAATTGCAATTTTTCGATTTTTTGAATGTTCCACCGCGTTTATCTCGAAAACTATGCATTACCCAAGAAATACAAAAAAATGTTTTATTTTGCGAAAAATCAATATTATGTAATTCCTCAAGTTCTTTGTTTATAACAATCTTATCGACATCCGGATCAACTGTTAACCAAAAAATTCGTGTTCTACGGGTCAAAATACATAAAAAACTTGGGTAAGTCCATCTAAATAAAGGGGCCCGTAGCACCCCCTCCTGGACACAGCACCAATTTGTTTATCAGCCAAAAAATTGTTTATAACTTTAAAACATTGCTGAGGCTGCTTAAATAATCCGATTTCAATTCTGTAAAGTGCATTAGATAGGTGGAGTGCTTCTTTATATGTAAAAAATTGACAAATCTTTGTATGTTCTAGTTTTTGTTGTGCCAGATTTTAAAAAATTTTAATTTTTTAAAAAAGTTTAGATTGCAAAATTATTTGCAAAATCTAGTAAGTCAATTTTAATGAAATTTGGTGGACGGTTTTAGCACATTACAAAAATTTTCTAAGCGAATTAGGAAGGTTTCAAGTGTAACCTAAGTGATGGAAAAACATTGAATAAGGACAGGCTTGTTTTGCCCCCTTATTTTATATTTATTGCTATTTTGCAGCAAGGGTGTTAAATTAAGACATTTTTAACCAATCGTATCTGATAGAAAATTTAATTATCTTTGTTTTATTCCTATACGACTTTGTTCCAAAATGAATCGTTTAAAAGTTATAAGCAAAGAAAGTAGAAAAAAAACGAAATTTTTTGAAATTTTTAAATATTTTATTTTTTTTATTAATGTTTCGGGCATATTTCAAGTCAATTATTATTAACGAAGTTATCACCTAATTTTATCCCCAAAAATCCGAATGCCACCTCTCACATCCACCTAAAAACAGATCCTTCCTGGTCTATTGGCCTATTTGAAAAAATAGATTATTGTTAATTGTGACTTTTAGTTATATGTATTATATATTTGACGTAAAAATATTTCGAAATGCTAATGCGAAATGATTATTTATTATTATTATTTCGTGCAAATACCTATGTTAACATAAAATTTTAACCCGTTTTGGTTTATTTTTATAAATATTTATTTACTAATAACAAAATTGTTTTCTATTACTTCCATTTAGCGCGCCTATGAGTTAATGTCACATTCAAGTTATGTCCAACAATTCCGAAGCACTGTTGCCAAAGTTTCGCAGACTTTTCGTAAAAAGGTATGATACTATCTCTCGAAGTTATATTGATAACGCGCTACTGTATACTCTTAAACGCATGCGCGTTTTCGGAGAAAAGGCGTATTTTTCTCTGGTAAATTAACGGCTTCTTTTATATACATTGCAGTAGAATATTTTCGAGTTTCTCACGTGTTCTCAGTCACAAATCACCTATAGTATTTTTACTACAAAAACGTTATTACGTAGGTCAAAATTTTTGACGTAAGAGAACTGTCAAAACATTAGAATGTGACTTTTCATTATTGCCATGATTATAATAAACATTGCAATAATGAAAAGTCACATTCTAATGTTTTGACAGTTCTCTTACGTCAAAAATTTTGACCTACGTAATAACGTTTTTGTAGTAAAAATACTATACCTCTAGATTCTAGATGCTTCACGACAACGTTTTATTTGGATATGAAATTCAGCGCTCCAAGAGATTTGCTTTGGAACTATCCAAGTGGGAAATTACGTGGGGATTTCAAAATTTAATTTTGGTGGGAAAATTTAAATATAGCTTAATATATTTAAATATAAAAATTGAAGAAAATTAATGGTATACAGCCAGTTGCAGGAAATTTTTCGTTATGGATATTTAAATATAATGTGGTATAGTTCAAAAAAGTTTGCATTTGAAATTTTAAAATTTGCAAATTATTTTTAAATTCAAATATACAAAATACCGTTTAGGAAAATATAAGGCAAGAAAAGGTAATTTATTTATTTATTTAATACCCGTGAAACCCCTTTGTATATAATTTTTTTACAAATCATTTAGTTATATGTTATAATAAAATTATTTGGGTCATTGTCCCCAAACATAATTTCGTTGGTAAAAATATTGTTGAATTGGCAGTCTAAATATCATTGGCTATCTTCAATGAAGGTCGTATAACACTTCTAAAATTTATGGAAGTTATGGGTTATACCATTGGCTTCACTGCTTATAATTATGTACCTGCAGAGGAAGGATGAAGAGGGAATTTTCATGACCAATGAAGCAAGCAAGGCGGCAACGAAAGAAAGAAAAAATCCTTGGAAAAATGGTTATTTTTAGTGTACTATGGTCTGTTTGTAAACCAGGAGGAGTAATTCAAATTTACCGCGCAGTAATGCTTGTTTGTAATTGGTCCAACCTCAGACAAGTTTACTCCACTGTTATGAAATTTTGACACTAATGACATTTATTAAATTTTGACACTACTGACATTTTATAGGTTAATTAAATTTTATCTGCGATTTTTTATGTTTTCTGCGTTATTCCTTTAATTTTTAGTCTTTTATATAAAAAACAGTGCTTTTTAGAATTCTTTAGCGACATATTAGTATAATATATGTATGGATTACTGTCGATCAACCAAAATGAATGATCAACCAAAAAGAAGATGTATTTGGTGATATTTCTAGTGACTTTCTTGGGTGTGAATCTGCCTTTTTAGTTTACTCCTACTGGTTTAAAAACAAACCATAGTACCTTAACAGCAAAATTAAAACAAGAACTACAAATAATTCCAAAATCTATTAGAGACAGATTAAATTACCAATTAGAGCGCGTTCAGGAGAAACAGGTAGTAAACAGACTAGAGGAATAAATAAATGGCTAGAGAATCCAGTGAAGCAGTAAATAGAAGAAGAATGGCAGATCATTCACAGCTATGTCAGAAGCCACGGAAAAGCGTATAGGAAGAGTGCATATAAAGAGACGTCATAACTAGTTCGATGAAGAATGTAAGAATGCTCTTTGGCAAGAAGAAACAGGGCAAAGGTACAAACGAAAAGAGGAAATACCCAAAAACGATCGAAAACTATGTGGCTAGAAGAAGAGAAGTTAAAAGAATTTGCAGAAAGAAGAAAGTAAAAGGGTAGCACGTTTTATAGCTATTTTCCCATGTAAAATCACATAGAAATCGCTAAGGTCCATTCTGGCCATTTTTGTCTCATTTTGTGCAAAGTAAGAAATCGCTAAGGCTTGTACATAGAGTGGAACCTCGTTACTCGGATTAATCGGGACCGCGGCCGATCCGGGTTAGCCGGAGAAAATGGTAAAAATTAATAAAATACGGTATACTTACAGATACACTCCGTTATAATTGAAATAACATGAAATATATATGCACAGTACACATCTAAATTACGTATCAATTACGCCTTTATCAATTCTACCTAATGCTTCTAGTTCCTTTTCCATTGTCACTACAACATTTTTACGTTTTGTTGCCATTACGTAGACAAAAAAACACGCAAACACAAAATCAGAATAGATTTTCGAATGATTACAGAACCGAAGTGAACAATACGACTTTACTACACACAATACGGTCTCAATCGCAACCATGTTATGTTATTTAATAACAGAGAAGACTAAGACCAGTTTAAAAAAGAAATTTTTAATAGTCTTTTAGTTTTTTTTAAACAATGCTAAGACAGTTTGAAATAAATAAAGGATACTACAGGTGCCTGTTGTTTCCGATAAGACGACAATGAACCCCGGCGCAAATTGAACCTAAGCGAGTCACAACCTGCGCCGGCGGGACGGGTGACCCGTGCAGTTATTTTTCTAGCGCACCGCATATTGATCACAACAAGACCCAACCGTTGGCATTCTCTGCAACGAATATAGGGACGGGCAAAATCAGTGCGGACGTGTAACGGTTACTTTTGATACCGGGTCTCAGTGGTAGATACTGAGTACAAATACTGATTACAAAATACTGATGTATCTGTATCTGATGTGTTTCATAGATTATAACAAGGCCTTTGATAAAGTGCGGCATGATCATCTAATCAGACTCCTGGCAGAAAAGAATTTAGATAAACGAGATATCCGACTAATAGCAAATATGTACTATAATCAGAAAGCAGTAGTGAGAGTAGAAAATAATACCACTGAATAAATTGAAATAAAGCGAGGTGTGAGACAAGGGTGTATACTGTCACCAACCCTGTTTGAGAATAGAACACTCTCTGAGCAATCCATAGGTATTAAAATAAATGGTGTTAGATTAAACAATCTGAGATTTGCCGACGATACCGTTCTGATCGCAGAAACACTTGAAGAGCTACAGACATTGGTGAATAAGATAGCAGACTGCAGCGAAGAATATGGACTATCTCTGAACATAAAGAAAACTAAATTTATGGTAATATCGAAATCAACACGAAATATATCCATTGTATATGATACCAGCCACAAGGATTACATGAGGACGAAACTTAAAGACGAAGTATGGGCGAAAATTGGAAATGAACTTAATACGAATGGTAAGTACAATTTACTGTGATAAATAAATATTAGTACAATATAATCAAAACCCAACACCGCTTTGTCATTAAAATTCTGATAACTTTATTAGGTACCTACTCGTAGACAAAATAAACGGCGATAACAGATATGCCTTTACAAGAACACATTATTAGAAAAGAAAAAGGTTACTTAAAACGAATAGGTCCGGATCCCGCGTAACAAAAAAGGTTGATTAATAGCAAGCTGAAAATTTGTTAATAGCGTAACGGTGTCTAGTCGGACAAACTTTAATGTATGGGAACACTGGAACAGGGGTAGTTTTAATTGTGGAACAGGTTAAAGATTTTGAATGTCAGACTACAAAAACTTCCCACGTATTTTATCGGACAGAACTTCCAGTTGATTTCTTACCCTTTCATTAAACTCTCATGCTAAAATTAGACTGCTATTTATCACTTGTCATAATTCCTGTCATTTGACATGTTCTCTTGTCGGATTTATTAAAATGCCCAGTTGGTGATAAATACCAGTCTGATTTTTGCATGAGAGTTTAATGAAAGGGTAACAAATCAATTGGAAGTTCTGTCCGACAAAATACATGGGACGTTTTCGTAGTATGACGTTCCAAATTTTTAACCTGTTCCACAATTAAAACTTCCCCTGTTTCAGTGTTCCCGTACATCAAAGTTTGTCTGACGAGACACCGTTAAGCTATTGACAAATTTTCAGCTTGCTATTAATCAACTTTTTGTTGGTACGCGGGATCCAGGCCTAGAAATACAATGTCACAAATGATGTCGTAATCCCTTTTCTATAGGTATAAAAATTTTGTAAACATCATTCATTTCTTAAATCTACACAACATTATCATTAAAAATGATTCATTATTAAAAACCGTTAAGCATATCTGTGAATATCGCATTACCCTCAAATAAAATGTGTCATCATACCGGGCTTGTTCATGCTTAAAAATAAAATATGTAGACGAGATATAAATATATGTAATAGGTAAGCAGTTTTTGCAACGACAATCCAATCACAATCAGTGTTGTTTATAATAATAGTAATTCCGAACGAGTTCTATTAGCTTTTCTAAGTCCATCTCGAAAACAAAACCACAAGTGAGAATTGAGTCACGCGTCCCACGACACCAGAAAATTGTGTTCCGATGACAAACGTTTGCAAGCTAGACCTGGCACTGTATTCACTGATATTAGGATGCGCAGAACTCTCTACGCAACTCGCCGGTGCCAGGTTGTGTTCGCTTAGGATCAATTTGCGCCGGGGCTGAACGTCGTGTGCCATGAGTCATTTTTACTATCGTATATGTAGTTCAAATTACACAACTACCCATTATCTCTCAAATATTATATTACATACATTTTTATTGTTGAAATGTTTGTCTGATAAAAATCGGTCCGGGTTAGCCGGACTTCCAAGTTATCGGGGGCCGACTTATCGGGGTTCCACTGTACTTAGAAGTAACCATAACGAACTCAGGAAAAATACTGAAAGCAAAAAATGTGTCAACCTAAACTTGAGACGAAACTACGAGACATAATCAGACCCACAGTGATGCTAGCGAAACGTGGATCATTAACCAGCAGAAAGAAAAGAAAGTAGAGATCTGAGAAAGAAAGGGACCCAGAAATACTTTTGGAGAAATATAGACACTAGAGAATATTTGCAGAAGATAAATAAAAAAAGTACCTAATAATGAAGATGTTAGGAAAGCCAAAAATTATGGCAAAAATACAAGGCCAAAGAAGTAGATAGCTTGGTCCATTATATGAATGACAGAGAAACAAAATGTCAAAACAGTACAGGAGAGAGAAATGGGGTAAAAAGAAGAGGACATTCAAAGAAGGAATGGTTGGAAGTAGTAAAGCAAAACTTGTCTGAAATAGGCGTGACAGATTGCAGAGAAAAGGCAAGGGACCAGAAAAAAGTTTAATGAAACAATTAAACACTGTTTTTCTTATGAAAGATGATCGAGGATCAAAGTTGGCAATAATGCATCGCATTGTATGAAATTATATTACTTTGCAAGAAAAAAGATCTATATCTTACCTGATTCTCTTCGTCTGGTTTTTCAGTGTTGGTAACTTTCTTTTGTACCTTCTTCTGCGTCTCTTGGTCTTTTCTAATGACATTGTTCGAAATTTGATCTCTCAATTTTTTAACTTGAGAAGAAGACTTCCTATGAACCTAAAACAATATTTAATTTTGACTGGAGACAAACCAAACTAGCTTACAGGTGAATATTCGTGTTTCTGTAAGATGTTTCAATAATGAAGCCTATATTTTATTGTCAAGATCAAAATGAGAGTCTTGGATTTAGGTAATGTTATGTAAATTAATTTAAACTAATAGGTGACGTACTAGACCAGCGAACAAGTACACAGATAAAGCAAAAAAATGGGTCAATATAGAAGGATTACTTTTGCTTCCAAATGAAAGATCTGAATAGCAAAATAGTGTGGAAATGATTGACAGACAACTAAAAATCATTATCAGTGCTGTTAGTCCATGTGGTGAGACCGCTCCCGTCTGAAAAACATTTCTAATTCGGTTTCTCTGCGGATTCATATTCAAAAACGTCCCCTTTAAACAAATCTGAAGGGTACCGGACGGAATTTTTGGGAAAAAATTGTTTAAACAATTTTTTAAAACAAATACATAGTACATATCACCTTTTATTGCTCCAAAAAATATATTTAGGTTTTTTGGGTCATTCTAAACAAGAAAGGTATCTTGTGATTTTTCTCAAAAATTGACAGTTTTCGAGTTATAGGCGATTTAAAATCTAAAAAATGCGAAAATACGCATTTTCGAGGCTTAAAAACTCATATTTAAATTAGTATTTTTAAGGGTGCCAATAACTTGGATTAAAGTTTAAGCATTCATTTTCAAGATTCCGAAGAGTGATCGGGTCTAACTTCAATTTAGACCGTAGTTTTTTAATTGTTAATTATGCATGTCCATCCGATTTTTAGGCCGGTGCGGCGCGCTCTCTTTCAAAAATCTCCATTTTCCCCCGAAAAATATTTTTTCTAGATTCTTTGGGACGTTCTAAATAAAATATTTCTTGACATTTTTCGCAAAAGTTACTAGTTTTAAAGTTATAAGCGATTTAAAATGCGAAAATGTGTTTTTTTGTCATTTTTCGGATTTTAAATCGCTTATAACTATTAACTTTTGAGAAGAATGTCAAGAAACATTTTATTTAGAACGTCCCAAAGAATCTAGAAAAAATATTTTTCGGAGGAAAATAGGAGATTTTTGAAAGAGAGCGCGCCGCACCTGCAAAAATACTGGATGGACACGCATAATTAACAATTAAAAAACTACGGTCTAAATTGAAGTTAGACTTGTCACTCTTCGGAATCTTGAAAAGGAATGTTTAAACTTTAATCCAAGTTATTGGCACCATTAAAAATACCAATTTAAATATGAGTTTTTAAGCCTTGAAAATGCGTATTTTCGCATTTTTTAGCTTTTAATTCGCCTCTAACTCGAAAACTGTCAATTTTTGAGAAAAATGATAAGATACCTTTCTTGTTTAGAATGACCCAAAAAACCTAAAAATATATTTTTTGGAGCAATAAAAAGTGATCTCAGGTATTTGTTTAAAAAAATTGTTTAAACAATTTCTGCCCAAAACTTCCGTCCGGCACCCTTCAGATTTGTTTAAAGGGGACATTTTTGAATATGAATCCGCAGAGAAACCGAATTAGAAATGTTTTTCAGACGGGAGCGGTCTCACCACATGGACTATGTGAGCGTACTAAAATTCAAAAGTATAAAGTATTTTGGTACGTATTTCCTTTTTGGATCATTTCAAATTATTCCTATAAATTGTGATTCATATATGAGACAAAATGATAAAATACAAATGGTAACAGTTGTCTGTTGTAAATGTGTAGCAATTTTTTTGCGTATACCTTGTAGAGATGTCTGAACACGGACCAAGTGTTGGCAAAAGTTTCCTTACAATCTGGACAAACATAGACTGTTCTGCTATCATTGTGTTTGTTCTTCAAGTGGAAACTAAGAGTTTTTCTGGTAGAGAATTTTCCATTACACTTACTACAGCTAAACCTCGAGGGAGGGATTACTGGCTTGGCATTGATCTGGTTGGTTTTGAAATTGCAGACTTTACCATCTGGCCCTAAAACAACCTTATCACTCTCCAGAATCCCGTGCAGTTCCATCACCTAAAGATAAAGAATTTGGCAGGTCGCATTACTTATTACAACATAAAAGACATCCAAAAATATGACTACAAGCAAATCCCTTTCCTCCCATCATGTTATCACAAAATCAACTATTCTAATTCCCATACAATAGACTACTACTCCTTCCATTCCTTTTCTCTCCTTCCATTCTGCATCTGTCACTCTTATGTAATAAAATAAACTACACTACTTTCCACACAAAACATAGGCTATTGATTATGTTCAAAATAAGAGAGCTAAAAGGAACTACAACGTTAACGGGGTTTTATTGTCTCATATGGTCAAAGGACCTCTAAATTTGAAAAAACCGCGGAGTGCTACCATTTAGATGGGTCCGTTTTTCAGAAAGGGGTGAATTAGTCCCTAGGCACAGGGTAAATTACGGGTGAGTTCTATGCACTTTTGGTACAAACACATCTACAGGAAAATTGTTCCAGGCTAAATTTACTATCGAAATATCACATTTTAAAGTCAAAAATATTTTTTTTGTACAAAAATATATTCGAAAGAAAAGCAAGAAAAAAACACGAAAGAAAGCCATTGTGTTTTTTGTACCATAACTTTTTTCCACAGGGATATAGGTATAGGCATTGCTTCAGCGAAAAATAACTTCTATCCTTCCTCTTTAAAATTAATTTTGGTAGAAGTCTCTAGGATTTATAGTTTCCGAAATAGGATTTTTTAAATTTGACCGCTCACAGCATTTTTGTGCCATTTTCTCCATTATTTCGCAAACATTGTTCTGTAACTTTTTTCTACGCATTTCTAGGGATATATGCAATGGTATATTTAGTAGAAATAGAAGTCAATTACCTTTAAAATGGTCTATTGTATAAGGTTATACGGCTCTTTTTAAGCAAGTTATGCTTTTTCAAAGTATGCTTTTTTATACTTTTAGTGATTTTTGATATTTT